>NC_045553.1:31151502-31221502 GCF_009769535.1 Thamnophis elegans | reverse complement strand
ATAACAATTATGGGAAACAATGAAGTTCTGCTTCACCACAACTATGGAGTAAATCTTTTCACCATTCCTATTGTGAAATGTAGATATAGGAAGCTGGGAACAAAGAATGTAGGGCCTAATATATCTATTTTGCAAATGTGGGCCAGATGTAACTAGAGCAATATCTGAAGGACAGGATTTAAAGATTATGACATGCACTGTAAGCATATAAACAACGTTCCTTTGCAGAAACTGCTCTATATGTTAACTCAGGTTATTTTATTTACTCAAGTCAATGTCTACCCATGAAAGGGTCAAGTTTCACAGAAAGAATTATTTTAGTGATATGACAGAATGTCTGACAGTTCTTAATAGACAAAGCTGTCATATATTGATTTGGCTGATGCTTAACAGAACCCAAGTAACCAAGTTTGTTCAGCAAACCACATGTGACTAGGTTCAGACAACATGCTAATCAAGCCCCCTTTATGGACTAAAGCTATGTGTGCATCCAGGCAACTGATTTTGGTTCATAGCTGTCCAGAAATCACTCAGGAAGTTGATTTCTACCTAGAGATTCCAGGAATTGAGCCCAAGTCTTCTCAATGTAGAACAGAAACTCCGAGCTATGCTTATTATATGAAACTACACCAATTTTCACCTGTGAAAATATTAGTTGTCTACTTATTTATATAACTTATTTATATGTTATTATAATATTATCTATATGATTACTTATACCAACGTTGTTGAAAGTGTGTCTTTCAATTGTGGTTCCTTACACATTCAGCACCTAAATGTCTGTAGGAGAAACACTTTTGTAAGTATAGCTGCATGTGCACTAGCTTCCATATGAGTTAAAAACAGGGTCCTAACTCAGGCAGTGTTTTATACTAACAGACAAAGGCTCTTTCCCAAAGATATTCCTAGTTAGCAAATTCATGTAGGCCACCAATATTACTAGAATGTTATGGTGGTGTTTAAGCAAAGCACGTAGGTAGTGAATGCTCCAGGTATTTTAACTCCCCAGTGAGGATTTTGTGAGAGTGTTCTTGTGGAAGCCTAGTTCTGGATCTGACATGGGACATAAACACTTCTATAAGTCTCAAAGCAAATTTCATCCCAGGGGAAATAAGGCTCAGTTAGCAGCTCATTCCTTCTACTTCTTGGGCAGCAAGCAGATTCTGCTTCTCTCTGGCAACCTATGGTAGAATATCTACTACTGGGGAATGAGAAACTAAAAAGCAGTGTTTTCTTTTGAATGGGTAGCATCATCAGGCTGGACACTAGAGTTTGTAGACAAGAAGACTACATAATTTATAGCTCAGAGATAAAAAATAATATTTGTAAATGGAGGATAACTATCTACTCCAGGTCAGGTAGGGGAAAAAAATCCTGTATGAATCTCTGTAAAGCGACTGCAAGTTGGTTGACAATAGTTGTAGAGATAGGCATACTTTATATTCAGTCAGTATAAAGCAGCTTATAGGAGCCCTGGTGGCGCAGTGGTTAGAGTGTAGAACTGCAGGCTACAACTGCCGGCTGCCTGCAATTTGGCAGTTCAAATCTCACCAGGCTCAAAGTTGACTCAGCCTTCCATCCTTCTCAGGTGGGTAAAATGAGGACCCAAATTGTTGGGGCAATAGACTGACTCGGTAAACTACTTAGAGAGGGCTGTAAACACTGTGAAGCGGTATATAAGTCTAAGTGCTATTGCTATCATAGATCTTGAAGGAACCCTGAAGTCCTCTATTCCAACCTCTGCCCAGAATAGAACATGGCTTTCTAAACATTTGCTTGGAACCTTGAGTGGTGGAGGACCCACAACTAAAGGAGACAAACTCTCCCTCTGCTCAACAATTCTCACATTTAGGACGTTCTTCTTTTATGCATCCAGTTCTTTCTCTGTAAACCTTTTGCTCATTGATTCTTGTCTTATTGTCAGATACTAAGGAGAATAATTTCACATCCTCTTCCCAGTGACAGCCTTTCAGGTATAGAAGGATTGTTATCATGCCTCCCCCTAGCATAGCCTTCTTTAGCTAAACATATTCTCCAGAGGATTTTGCCTCCAAGCCTGTCATCTCAACCATCCTTAACTTCTCCTCAGAAAATTTTAAATTCTTTAACGTCTGTCTTGGATTACAGAGACCAGAAATGGACACCTTTTCAGGTGTTGTCTAACTAGTGCAGTATAGAATAGAATTATAATTTCCTACGATCTTAACACTTTATTTCTATTTAGGCAGCCCAATATCAATTTTGCTTCTTTCAGAAGATATAGAACACTGCTAGTTCATGCCTAATCTTCAGTCCACTCACAAATACTACTCTTGGGCTTGGTACTACTTCTCTTATACCCGTGTGTCTAGTTTTTCATACTTAAGTGAAAAGTCTTTTCTTATTGTTGGATAGGTAAAGGTAAAGGTTCCCTTCATACATACGTGCTTGCCATTTGCAACTCTAGTGAGCGGTGCTCATCTCTGTTTCAAAGCTGAAGAGCCAGCACTGTCCGAATATGTCTCCATGGTCATGTGGCTGACATGACTCAAAGCTGAAGGCTCACACAACACTATTACCTTCCCACCAAAGGTGGTCCCTATTTTTCTACTTGCATTTTTACATGCTTTCGAACTGCTAGGTTGGCAGAAGCTGGGACAAGTAACGGGAATTCACTCTGTTATGTGGCACTAGGGATTTGAACCACTGAACTGTCAACTTTCTAATCAACAAGTTCAGCAGTCTTAGCCACTCAGCCACCACATCCCTATTGTTGGATAGGGCCAATTATTTAAGCTTGTAAAGATTCTTTTGAACTATCAGTGTGTCTTCTATGTTAGCTCTCCGTTCATCCCCCAGATTTATGTCTGCAGATTTGATGAACACGTTTTCTATCGTCTTTTATTCATAATATGTAATTATGAAAATATTGAAGAGCACTGGACCCAAGATGGATCCACAAGGTACCACATTCCATGTATATCTTTCTCCATGTAAGTACCATGTGTTTGGTGCAGTCATTCAACCGATTGCAAATACATCTGGTAGTGGGACCATCTATTCACCTTTATTAAAGATAGGATTATGTTCTACTTTATCAAATGTGCTTATATTCTTGTTCACAAGAATGTGAAAAAGTTTAAGGTTGATGCGAACAATCCACATACGTAAACATAGGTTCAAACATATCAGTTTAAGATATCAACTACACAGAGTTCAGGATCTTAAATGTGCCCTATAACCAAGAATCTTGCAAACTGTTATTTATTTCTGGTTATTTTAGTGTATGAATTGGGAATCAGATTAAAAAGTCAGGCTGCAAAAAGACATGGCAAAAAAAGAGAGAGAGATGAGAAGAGTCATTCTCTAGCCTAATCATCTTAATATTATTATTTTTTTTATTGGTATGGGTGTACTTTTATACACAAAAGAAAAAAAACCTAGATAATCTAGTGTTGGTATGTGATAATGTTGGAATCTGAAATGAAATTATGAAGTCACCCAAACATTTCCACATCTCTCTTCATTATTGTCTCTGCCCAGTTATGGTGTTCTCTATTCTGTATACATATTAAAAAAAATACCACACCCCAGTCAAATAATATTGATTTTCAAGACTTCAAACTTTGCTTTCTCTATTTAAGAATTATTTGTCATGACTCAGGAATATGAGGAAAAAAGTGAAGAGCTAGGGTTTTGACTGAATAATATCTGAATTGTATGAAAATCTCACCTGTAAGAAAATAGTTATGAGGTGAATTAGAGTAGCAGTTCTGCTTAAAAGAGATAGAGAGTTGGCTAAACAAACATCCTGCCAGCTTTTTCAAGTAGAAATTGAAGAGAGACTAATCTATAACGTGACATTGCCTGCAGTGCAAATCTAGTTAGTGTGGAAGTCAATTTATAAAGAAAAGTGGGATAAGTGATGAAGTTCCAGGACTTGTTGCAAATTAAAAATTAACAAATTGCCAAATCCAGAATTGCATTCAGTGGAAAATTCTTAAAAGACCAGCAGTGAAGATAGTTTAGACTTCATCCAGAGGAAGGATGTTTTGGTGACTAAAAAGTTGCCAATGCAACTTTTTAAATATACTGTATATATCGGAAGGTGCTAGAAAATTGCAGAGCGGTTAGCGCAACCTCTATACCAAATTTTCTAAGAATGCATTATTGAACATAAAATTGGGGGCATATAGAATAATATATTTTGTTGAAGAATAATAAAAGTGTATTCTGCAAAATTTGATCTTGTCATACGAAGAAAGTTAAGTGTCTAATTATTAGAATATAGTTTCACTTTTTAAATAAAAAAACAGTGATGGTCTAAGAGGAAGTTTCTTAGGGTTTGGTAATTAGATATAGACATATAGATTAGATATAGCTATAGATAACTATAGATATATTAGTATTCCTTTCAAGGAACCTTGGAATTAACCTTAAGAAAGTCATTTCCATTGTCTTCTTTTCAATTTCCCTATCTAAACTACAATCCTCGGCTTTCTCTGTGGTCTCTTGGCCAAATCCTAATTGGATTTTACATTGTCAAATGTCTATGGAGATTCTCAGCAATCCAGGTCATGGTTGTCCCAGATATGCTTTTTCAGGAGGCAGCTGGACTTTCTTTGTGTTTTTTTTTTCTTTAAAGACATTTCCCTTCTCTTCCAAGCTTCTTCAGCTCTGAATGGATGAGAAGGAAAGATCTCCATAGGAAAACAAGAAAGTCCAGTTGCCTCCTGATTACACTGTAATCAAAATACTAAGGGCAATGAAAATGTGTTCAAAGTTGTTTTGGCATTGTGTGAAGAATTCTCTCTGAAGCTCGAGCTAAATTATTTTTAAAAGGATAAACACGGCAACCATGGCGTGGAGAAGCTTATTCAGCAGAGGGGGCAGCTGTGAGAAATTACACTCCTGCATCTTTAATTTTCTCCGCGCAAAAGGGAGCCTGCATAGCAATGCCAACCCGTTCACTAGTTCGTGCTTTTAATATGTGATCCGTTTTCTCCAGTGGAGGGCACTCAATGTATCGCAAAGTAGAACATTAGCACCAACAAGCTCCTAAGCATTTCATCTGTGTCTGGGAAAGAGGGAAGAAAAAAGAGGAAGAGGAGGGGGTGGGAGAGAGAGAGAGAGAGAGAGGTAGAGAGAGAAAGAGAGAGGGGGGGGAGATTGATTGTGGAGAATAACCTCGCGCGCGCAGCACAGGGCTCCAGAAAATACAGGCGCGCGCAAACACAGGGGCACATTCGCGCGCGCGCACACACACACACGTTCACACTCTTTGGAACCCGAGCGCCTCCATGGGTAAAAACTAGCTTTTGAAGCGACGAAGAAAGGAGGGCAAAATCTTGGAGACGAGACCCCGAGGAGTCACCCATTTTTTTTGACAGCTGGATTGAAGGAATGGGTCGCTGTGCTTGGGGATGGAGAGAGGCAGCCGACTGAGGAGGCTGTCTTGCAGCAAGAGGACACTTCGCGGCCTTTTCGTCCTCCCCCTCCTCCCCCTGGCTGAGAAGTTGCTTCGCCTCCATGGTCCTCTCGAGCTCCAACGAAAGGCTGGACGATTGATGCCAAGGGTCCAGGCGAGGCGCTCCATGGCTTTCCGAGATTAGGTTATCCCTTCCTTCCTTCCTTCCTTCCTTCCTTCCTTCCTTCCTTCCTTCCTTCCTTCCTTCCTTTCTTCCCCCTCACCCTGTCTCCCCTACATTCCAGTACCCCCATTCCCTAACCTTTCCTTCCTTCCTTCCTTTTTTCCTTCCTTCCTTCCTTCCTCCCTCTCAGGAACTTTGTGTAGGTTCCTGGCATCCACTTGGATGGCATGGAAGTAGGTAGCAGCTGGGCTAATCTGTGTGACACCATGCTTTAAAGGAAAAGGACCGGCTTGAAAGGGGGGGGTGGGTGGGGAAGAAACAACCACCACAACAACTATCAAGCTCCCAAGCAACAAGCAACATCTGGAAGAAGAAGTGGGATACAATTGCAGATGAGGGAACGATGGGTAAGTGAACTTTTTTTGTAAGGCTGCAGCTGCGCCCAGGGCTGAGGGTTCTGTGTGTGTGTGTGTGTGTGTGTGTGTGTACACATCTCTTGCCTGCACATTTGCTGGAGAAGAAAACCCATCAAAATAACTGCGTTCCTTTTGCTTAGGTGACTCACGCAAGCTACTTTTATATAGATTCTGCCTTCTGCCTCATCCCATCCTTTACTCTCCCCTCTGGTGCTTTGGGAAATCTTTAATCCCCAGATGAACACCCTTACTCCATTATTAGTGGCAGATATACAGACCAAAACAGTTTGATTCTTCTTCCTCTCTCTTTATTTACTCCCCCAACCCCCACCCAGTTCTGCCATTTCTTCCAGTCCCCTGGTGCCCTTCTATTCAATCTATGCTTCCTCCCCATTTAGGATTTGCTCAGATTTGTGTCTTAAGAATTTTTTTAAGGTAATGATAAATCCAGATCCTCAACCCTCTGTTGAAGAAGGGGGGGGGCATTTGCTGATGAACCTGCTCCCGAGAACTAAGTTGATATCCTTCATATACATGCATGCACCATCCTCCAAAAGAAACGGTTAAATCTCCAACACCTATTTTAGAGATTCTCTTTCCCTCCTTCCAGAAACCTCCTCCAAATGTGCCAGAATTATATTTTTCCCCTCCATGTGTAGGTTGGAATATGTTTCTGCTGTTGCTCCTCCTGGCATCAGGCAATGAGAAAAGATCAGAATTTAAATGAAGGAAGGAATGGAAGAATCTTGCCATTGAAATGAACGTGTCAGAGACAAACAGTCAAAAGCTCTTTGGATTAACAGTTTGCCCTCCACTCAAATAAACACTGAATAAATTTGGCTATTTTCCCCAACCTAGTAATATTATTTACTATTAAGAAAACAATACTTTTCCAGAATTCCTGATTGAAGGGTGCAAAACAAATGACCAGAAAGGCTACAACTCTGCAAAGCTATACTTTTGAAGCTTATCTCAAGACTAGAACAAGGTCCAATTTCTCCCCTTATTTTTTAGAACCCTAAGCCTATATGTAGCTTAGTTCTCCCAAGACTCACGTAGTTATTCAGAGAACATGGAAAGGGTGAGCAGCTCAGAAGGATAACTATAAAATAAGTTTTCTGCTACATATGTTAAATGTAGGCTATCAAAACTAAAACTGGAAAAAGGAGAAGGGAAATTCACTTTTGTTTTGCTTTATCTGGGATGGAGTTCAATTCATGTTTATTATTAATTTAAAGTGATAACATTCTCCCACCTTTTACCCAAAATAAATATTGGCTGTGCATGGCTATAATTATAGGAGAAATGTAGTTGCTAAAACAATAAAAACGTGCTACTGTATATTAAAATACATGAATAAGTAATATAATTATGTTAGCTGTTATGTGTCAAGATATGAAAGTATGTCTGATGACCACATGCATTTTATTATGATATCCAGAAGTTCCTTGTCGTTGCTATTTATCATCCTTAGATTTTTTCATACATAAGATTTGACACATAAGGCATTCATACCTGTCTGCTTGGATTATGCTTAGCTCACATGAAATAAATTATCTTACCGTCTGCTTTTTCTCCCCTCTCTCCAATTTTTCTAACTTCTATTTGTCACGCTACATTAACACATATTTTTAAGGTCATCTGTGCATCTCTTGAAGGGCCCAGGAGATGTCTACTTGTGAGCTAGTTTATGAAGAAATCTTTTACTGATTTAAGAATATTTAACAATTCAAGCTTGGGTGAATTCTCTTCCCAAAACCTACTTCACAGTGACTTGACAAATATGCTTAGTAAAAAATCTACAACATCCTAATGATAAGGGTATTTGGGCTATGTGCATCATAGCATGTTGCTATGAGTTAAAAATGGGAAGGGGAACTTAATTTGTCAACAAAGGTCATAAATCACCCAGAGGTAAATGAATAAATATAGTCTGGTTGCATATGTTGGCTAGTTAGGGAAAAGGAAACATTGGGAAAATAGAGTCAGTATAGCAAACATCTCTATGTAAAACACTAATCTCTCTCTCTCTCTCTCTCTCTCTCTCTCTCTCTCTCTCTCTCTCTCTCTCTCTCTCTCTCTCCCTCCCTCCCTCCCTCCCTCTCTCCCTCCCTCCCTCCTTCCCTCCCTCCCACTCTCCCTCTCTCCCTCTCTCCCTTTCTCCTCCCCCCTCTCTCTCTCACACACACATACAGAGGGGGTGTTGAACTGCATGGAAGCAAGGCATTGTGTTTTGAATTCAACTCTTTTATTTGTTATTTGAAATCCTGATGGTGAATACTGTGATTCTGATTTGAGTGGCCTCACGATGTATGTTTGTTATCTTCATATTGTAGGTTTCCATGTAATTAAGCATCTGAGAGGCATGAGTGCAGTGTTTGTTCTCCTTCCTACTGTGCTGTTTGTGACGTTGAGTGGGGCTCAGCGAGCTTGCCCCAAGAACTGCAGATGTGATGGAAAAATTGTGTACTGTGAATCCCATGCATTCAGAGACATTCCTCAGAACATTTCTGCAGGATCTCAAGGCTTATCGTTACGCTACAACAGCATCCAGAAGCTCAAGCCAAATCAGTTTGCAGGCCTACACCAACTCATATGGCTTTACCTTGATCATAACTACATCGCTTCAGTGGATGAGGATGCCTTCCAAGGCATCCGAAGGCTGAAGGAATTAATTCTAAGCTCCAACAAAATTACGCACCTTCACAACAAAACATTTCACCCAGTCCCCAACCTACGCAATCTAGACCTGTCTTACAATAAGCTACAAGTGCTTCAGTCAGAGCAGTTTAAAGGTCTTCGCAAGCTCCTGATCTTGCACTTACGATCCAACTCATTGAAAACGGTTCCTATTCGGGTTTTCCAAGATTGTCGCAACCTTGATTTTCTGGATTTAGGCTACAATCGTCTGCGGAGTTTATCTCGCAATGCCTTTGCTGGCCTTTTGAAGCTCACCGAGCTTCACTTGGAACACAACCAATTTTCTAAGATCAACTTCGCTCACTTTCCTCGTCTCTTTAATCTCCGCTCCATTTACTTGCAGTGGAATAGGATCCGATCCTTAAGCCAAGGGTTGACCTGGACTTGGAGTTCTTTGCACAATTTGGATTTATCGGGAAATGACATTGCAGGGATTGAACCTGGGACATTTCAGTGCCTGCCAAACTTGCAGAAGCTCAACTTGGATTCCAACAAACTTACTAACATCTCTCAGGAGACTGTCAATGCCTGGATTTCTTTGATATCTATTACTCTTTCTGGAAATATGTGGGAATGTACCCGGAGCATTTGCCCTCTGTTTAACTGGCTTAAAAACTTCAAGGGAAACAAAGAAAGTACCATGATTTGTGCAGGCCCTAAGCATATTCAGGGTGAAAAAGTGAGCGATGCTGTAGAAACCTACAACATTTGTGCAGAAATCCCAGTGGTGGTCACTGAAAAACCTTACCAGGTCCCTAAAACCCAGCAGAGACCCATCTTTATTCCAAAACCCACCATTCCCAAAGTGGAAGACTACGAGCCAACATCATTTACACCAAGCCCTTCTCCAGATTTCCCAACATCTGGACCAGAACCAGAATATGAGCATGTTTCCTTTCACAAAATAATTGCTGGAAGTGTTGCCCTTTTTCTTTCCGTGGCTATGATTCTGTTGGTCATTTATGTTTCGTGGAAACGCTACCCAGCCAGCATGAAACAGCTCCAGCAACACTCCCTCATGAAAAGGCGTAGGAAAAAAGCCCGAGAATCTGAGAGGCAAATGAACTCCCCTTTACAGGAGTATTATGTGGACTACAAGCCAACAAACTCTGAGACCATGGATGTATCGGTTAATGGATCTGGACCCTGCACCTATACCATTTCTGGCTCCAGGGAATGTGAGGTATGAACCATGATCCTCCTAAATCCATTTCTGCTGCTGGGAAGGAGAGGTAAATGTTTGACACTCTTGAGGTGACTCTAATCCCTAGAAAGATCAATGAGTCTTCTTGCTTTGGGGTTCCTTTGGGGTGAAAGGTTATTAATGAAATTGCAACAGTCAGGGAAGTCATGGTATCTAACTTTCAAGAATTCAGACTTGAAAGGTATTAGTTTAAGAATAAAAATGAGTTTGGGATGAACAGCATCAGGAAAGTCCCCTGGGTATAGCTTTAGCTATTTGATGCTGGTTAAAAGTTAGGGTTACTTCTATCATGATTTTATATTTTGAGATAACAACAACAAAGGGGAGGCTGTGTTATACCGTAAAAAAATTGGCTTTCTGGCAGAAACGTTAACTTTTTTCTCTTGTTCTAGTTCAAATGAAATTCTAAATAGCTTACTATGCAGACTCTCCCCTTCCCCTGAATTTTGGTCCTGATCCCTCATGCATGTTAAGAATATCTCATTACATGTCACTTCCTGGACGTGTAAGGAAGGTGGATAATCAATGTACTCATTCTTTCTTGATGAATAAAGTAGGGTTTAAATATGGCCTTTTGTGGATGGTTAATGCTGAAATCAAAGAATTCCTTTAAAATGTATTTGCTGGGGAAAGGCAGGTTCTCCACTACCATTTCATTTGAGGATAATTATTTTATATCAGTTGGAAGGTTGGGTTCAGCTATGAATAGGCTATGTAGAGAGGATGTGAGGATATGTTGCTGTTCTCCCAAGGATGGGAGAAAGAGCATCTGAGGACCCACTGCTTCACAGAAGGCTGCTGCAAACAGGATGGGAGGAGAGAAGACGAATAATGTGTACTCTACTTATGGTTCTTGGCAGCATGGGGACAGGGTGGGAGGTGTTATTTGATTTGAGCGGCTGCAGGATTTACAATCCTTCTAATTGTCTTTCCTGAAAATCCAACCTGCTTCTGACCAGAATATGGATTATACTATGAAGCCTGTGCCCAAAATTTGCCAAGATAGATTGCTCTTACGCTTTGATATCTTGTTACATTAAAAGGCACTTCAATTTAAAGACAGTGCAAATGAATGAACCTTCCAAATAAGCCGGACACTCTCCATTGAACTGCTGAATCAAATCCAATGCCTTTCATCAATTCAGCCATTTGAATGTATACTTTCTGATGCTTTTCTGAATTGATTGGAGAATCCAATCAACTTTATATTCCAAATCAATTAGAAGTGTCAGATAAGATCAGATTGATTATTTGAATCAGAACGCATAATTTAAATGAGAATTACCGATACCTAGGAGAAAACCTGCTTTGAGCATATTACAATGGTGATTCCTTTGCTTTCCCATACTACTGGATTTAATTTCTATGGGTATTTCAATAGAATGACAATTGTAATTGCATTGAAAGTATTAACTTGCTTCACTGTATTTTTTTTCCATTTTGACTTTAATTAATATATTCATTGTTTTTTTAAAATAAATAATGTAGGAGCAGTGCTTTAATTATTTTTCTACTTGTTGAGAAAGGATATTCCCTAATTTAGTTTCTTCAGAAACATATTTCTAACTCCTGAAGAGTCCAAAACAAGCTGATAAATCCCTATTAGAGTCTAGTGAATTCAATGGATCATTGGATATGACTTTGCTGGGCTTTGGTTATGCTCAAATCACATCAGTTGCTCTGCTTGAGAAGAAGTTTAAAGTGTTCCTATTGACTAAAGAAAAAATCATAGGCTATCCTAGGGGAAATATAGGAAGTCTGACAGATGTTTCTTTTCTATGGCAATGAGACATATAATTTAACCATCAAATATACATTTATTGTTTTGGGCTATGCCTTCTCAAAAGTAGGTTTCTCTGAATTTGATAGGGTTTGCTTGGTTCTAATTTCTTTAGATTTATAAATCCTGGTTTATCATTTTTTCATAAACTAAAAATGGCATAAGTACGCTAGTGTGTTGTTTTCATTTGTCATACATCCAAGCAAAGACTAGGAAACATAATGTAGGGATAATTTCCATTTTCTAATAGAACATCAATAGCTTTTATATGAGAAAAGAATTCTGATTTTTTTATGATGAACGTCTGGAGCAGTATGAAGTTATTCCCCCATTCTATGTTCAACCTCTAAAGGATGAAGTTACAAGGGTGCAGTTATTTCCATTAATGTCACACTCAAGTAAATAGTAATATAATCCGAAGATCTCACTACCTGGTTTTGATGCCCTTCAAAAACAATCTGTAAACCCATTTCCAGCTAAATGTATTTATTTATGAATTCTGGAAACTACTTCTATCCAACTGAACTCTAGAGATAATTTTCAGTATATTGAGTAAATTACAATATTAGTAATACAATATAGAAACTAATATATCTGTAAATAAAATTAAGTCTTACATTAGTGAGTCATTACCAAAAAGTCTTCGGGGTTGGGGGGGTTATTTACAAGTTCCTTAATGGTTATAATAATAAGAGCCATCTTATTTTTTTTTTTTTTATGTATGTATGTATTTATAGAAGCAAATGGTCTTTGCAGACTATATTTGAGTCCATGGAAAGCTATCTTCCATACAAATATATAGTTTTGAATTGAGGACCAGTAAAGACATTATTTTAAATAAATTAAAGCAATAAACTTTATTTTTCCTCTTAAAAGTGGCCATATTCCTACCTATCATTTCCTAATCTAGCCAATGAAAAAGAGCTAGTTTTATTAAAGTCTTGCTAATAGAGTTCTAGTAGGACTAGGAATTTCCAAGAGAAACTAGGTGAGGATTCTGTACTTCCAAAATGATGGTTTTTAGTTAGTGTGACTATCTTAGAACCATCAAAACATGGATTTGAAGATTTGGATAAATAGATTGTATGAACAGGACCAATAAATTGCTGTATTCTCATAGGATACCAAATAAATTGTGGGAACATCCAAGGTGAAATTAACTGACCCAGTCAATATAAACATCTAAAAACATCTAACATCTAAAAATATCTGTAATTCAAATATTCCCAATTAAAGGAAGAAGGAGGTGAAAGTAATAAAAATAGGGATTAGTTTTTGTAGTATCATCACAGCAAAGAGAAAATAAAATGTAAGAAAGAAGCAAATGATTTCTCACAATTCCAAAGAAATTTGGAGCTCTGTGGAAAAAAAGTGTACAGATACAATCCACTTGATTAAGGCAAAGCTAATTTACAACTGAAAAAATCTCTATCACAACCAATAATGAAATGTTTCTATTGTTTCAATTCAGAGACTTGGTCAATAATTTGCTCATGAACATTGGCCTTATAAAGCCTTAAATCTTGTCCACATGGAGTTCATTAGCATTGTGTTGCAAAGGAGTGGCAAAAGAAATGTGTAAGAGATTCTACTTAATAACCATGTTGAAGTCACTGAAGAAGACTAGTGACATTAACTTCTCACTGAATCAGTTCTTTAAAACAAACCATACTGTTGCTATCCCAAGCAGACCGAAGTTAGATTACATTTGCTTGCTTGCTTGCTTATTGTTAGCAGGAATGGCCTTCCAGACAGTGAATTATTAACACCCTTCAACAGTGGGATACTACCCTGTTTCCCCAAAATAAGGCCTCCCTGGATAATAAGCCCAATCGGGCTTTTGAGCACATGCACTAAAATAAGCCCTCCCCTGAAAATAAGCCCTCCCCCAAAATATTGCAACACAGCAGCAGCCATGAGGTGACCACGCTCATTACCTCCTGCACCTCAAAAATAATAAGACCTCCACAAAAATAAGGCCAAGCGCTTTTTTCGGGTGGCGGGGAAGAAAATAAGACCCTGTCTTATTTTCGGGGAAACACGGTAGGATGGTAGTTTCTGGCTTCTGGACTTCCCCAAATTCTTCCTCCATGTTCTAAAAATATATATTAGGTACAGGTAGTCCTTGACATACAACAGTTCAGTTAGTGACTATGCAAAGTTACAACAGCACTGAAAAAGTGACTTGTCACTGTTTTCACAGTTAAGAACTTTGTGGTCATTAGTTGAGGAATACCTGTATAAGCCATCTTTTGATAGTCAGACTCCATTTAACATTTGGGATCCCGCTGGATGGGATAGTTATTCCAATTGAATGAAGGCATTTCTTCCATGTTCATAAATGGGTCAGAATATTTCTTGCTTGGGCATCTTAGAATTGATTGGCTGGTTTAAAAAAAAAGCTTCACTTTAACTATGTTATGTCTATTTCACAGGTTACATTGAAATTTTAATGAATCATGTAAAACAATGCCATTGACTTACTAGGTTTTAAAACAGTAGCTTTATCTTTACTCACAGGAGTCCATAAATTAAGAAAAACCATTATTATTAAAATGTTTTGATACATTGCCAACAGCAGTGATGAAAAAGCATTTCCAGAAAATACCCCTCTTTATAGATCAAGTGGAATCTTTAGCCCACATATTGCTGTAACACTTTCGTTACAATGCAAGTAGGTCTGTTTTTACTTTTTCTCACTAGCTGAACTCCCAGGGTGCACTGGCAAATTTAATTTGTTTATCTGTTAGCAAACAGATATTTACAAATTTGCTAAGTTCCATGCTCCAGTTTGTATTTTGCAAAAGTTCAATGCTGAATCAATTTCTGGGTTCACATGATTCATATTCCTCTACTTTGAATTCAAGTTTAATGGTCATTATTTCTGATATATTTCCCTTAAAAAAAAAGCACATAAGAGTTTTGGTAGTTGTAGTCCTATGACTTTAATAATGAAATGAAATGTCACTGATTTTGATTTCCAAGGATTATAGAAAAGTTACGTTTGGCTCTTGGAATTTGATTCCCTTGAATGGGTACCACAAAGAAATGAGTGGAATCAGATGTAACTTCATTTTAACAATAAATCAGGAAATCAGGAATCTAGTCTGTAACTTATTTTACTAATTATCACATTTAAAAATTACAATTCATGGCAATTTTTGGAAGATGGTGACATCTAAATCTATTGTGAGAGCTACGGTATATGCAATCATGAATCCTTGATTTCTGCAGGATTGATATATAACTTTCTTCTAGCAGGACAAAGTCAAACAGGCTTAATCTTTTTAAAGTGAATTGGGAATATAGGAATAAACTTACATTAACACTGTTACTTTGGAATAAAGAGAGAAAGACTTTCAACTCAATTTGAGAAAGATATGGAGAAATATGGAGAGAGTAGGTTAATTTGTTTATCTGTTCCCAGCTGACAGCCATCCTATGAACTCTCTCCTAAGATGATGTCTATTTCAGTATTCATTGGATTCTGTAGATGTGCAGTTGAGGTAGACCTTGCCACTAGTGTTTTTGACATGATCCTGAACTTAATTCATTTCAGGAAATCTAAGAAAAATAACCATGGCACAAGAATGTAAATGTCTTGATTCCAAGAAAACAGTTGCCATCATATGGTTTGTTGATGTAATAGGTCAATGGCCAAAGGAAGATATTTGGAATTCCTTTTATGGCATTTAGATATGAACAATTATTTTGCTCATGCTCATATTGGAAGAAGGGGAACAATAATAAATTAGTAGGATAAAAAACTTTCGTTTTGTATGATGTAAAATTCTGTAACCTTTAAAAAGAAAAGATTGGATGAAAATTGACTGCTGTGTAAAGACCAGAGAAATTAACTTCGTTTTTAAGAATAAATCTTTTTCATTATCAATCATCTGATATCAGCTGTTCTTTAAAGATCACTCTTTGAATGGGAGGATTTGTATATTTCAGGTTTATTTGAGGATTTATATCAGGTGGCAACAGTAACTCCCTAAAATTACATCAAGTCGCAGAGAAATGACATTGACTAAAGCTTATCAGGAAGTTTAGCTGCTATAATTTGGAGAAGTATGTGGTTGACTGAAGGACTCCAATAGGATGGACCAAATAAACATGGCCTATGAAAGATGATGAACATGGTTGGATGCAAGAATAACATTAGGGGGAAAACTTTAGGAAAACAGAACTTGGAAGAAATATTCTTAACAAATCTTCCAGTACTCAAGAGGCTGTCACAGAAAAAAAGTGGTCATCCTATCCCCAAAGAACCTAAGGGCAGGACAAGAAGTAACAGATGGAAGCTTATCAAGGAGAGATACAATGTAGAATTAAGAAAAATTCGCTGACAGTTAGAACAATTTATCAGTGGAACATTTTGCCTCCAGAAATTGTTGGTGCTCCATCACTGGAGGTGTTCAAGAAGAGACTGGACATTCATTAGTTCGAAATGGTATACAGCAAGGCTGTCAAACTCCCTGCCCATGGGCTGGATGTGTCACATGCTGGCCACACCCAAGCCCGGTTTAGCGAAGGGGGAAAACTGTCCTGATGGATCACATGATGCTTCCATGATGATGTGAGTTTGACATCCCTGATGTAGAGAAAGGGGTTAGACTAGAAAACTCTAAGCTCCCTTCCTACCCTATTATTCTATGTTCTATGAGAAAAATATAAAGAAATAAGAGAAAAAAGGCACAGACTGGTAGAAATGTTTTAATATACCAGTGGTGTATTTTGACCAATGATGTCAAAAGATATATTTTTATGAAGTTTACTATGTGCATGTAAAACTCTAGTAAGATTATTTTATGTTGAAAGCCTTCGCATAAGAGCCAAGTCTTCTTATTTTGCCTATTATTTGTCTATAAAATCTTCTGGTGCTATGAATCACAAAAGCGTGTTTCAGGCACAACCTGGGTTCATATCTATTCCACATTCTCAATTTGGACATCTAACATAATGCTTTTTAAAATCCACATTAGCCTTGATTTTATTGTACCACAAATATGCCTACTATCAAAGCCTCAGGTTATGTCCTAATTGTAGGTTATTTCAAAATAACAACATTAAGACATGGACTGAAGTTAAAAAAAATAATGTTAAGATGGGGGAAACTGTAACAGTCATGTGCCAGTGAGAATTTCTGTGATAAAATTGAATGTCTTGCCTAGAACAATGCTTTTGATTCAGATAATTCCTCTTTTGTCAATTGATACAGCATATAAACAGTGGCAGAAGGACACTTCTGAATTTGTGTGGCAGGGGAGAAGACCACACATTAAATCTAAGATATTTCAAGAAAGAGGAGTGGGTTTATTAGATTTGAATTTGGGGGAAAAGCTTTTTTTTTGCCATTTGCTGTTTGGTTTGGATGGAAGAGTGGATGCTGCTGAGAAAGAGAAGGCTTTCAGTTTATTTTTGAAATGGTGCCGTTGAGCACATAACTGGAGCATCTGCTGCCTTTATTTGTCGTAAAGCCTGATTTAACCTAAAGAGAAGGTGTTTCCTAAAAACTGAAGTCTCTCAAAAATATGACACAGGTTCTGCAAGAAATCATTGTTTCCAGCTGTGGAAGCATGACAGGTGATATGCCTTCAGCACACACACACACACACACACACACACACACACACACACGCACACTCTTTCCAAGAGACCAACAGACAAATTGTATGAGAATGAGTATTATTTTCTGCGTTAACTTGAGAATGATTTCTAATCCTCTCTTTTTCTCTTGAAAACGAAAAGTCTTCTAATAGCAAAAAGCAAGCAGACCACTATGTTCCCAGAGATCCTAGCCATGCTAGGAAAATTTACATCTCCTTTCCCCGCACCTTTTTTTCCTCTTTTTGGCCTTTATGTAATATGTAATTTTGTAATGCAAAATACATACTAGGGTTAGGACTATACCAATATTCAATTAGGAGATTCAGTTCGGCAGGTATATAATTGAATCCCCAAATCAAATTGACTTTCTGAATTGAATTATTGATTTGGATTGAGTCGTCAAATTGAAATTAATCTGACAGTTTGAGGGTCTTTGGGGCATGCATAAAACATCCCATTTCCCTGATCAAATTTAATTTCTGAATTGGATCAATTCAGTTTCTTTCTATTGATTTAGAAATACAGACTGACAATTCTAAATTGACTTTTTTTCAGTTAAATTGTTGCTTTGAGATGGATCATATATAATCTTAGCATCCTACTATCAATACAGGATGTCAATTCATATGCATACATGCGTATACTATATGTAAGGCCCTGTATAATTTAAATTATTGCCTAATTTCTCATATAAAATCACATGACAATAAACTAGCAGGAATAGCCAATACCCCAGAAGACAAGCTTAGGATCCAAAAAGATCTTGACAGACTCAAACAATGGCCCTTATCCAACAAAATGAAATTTAATGTGGAGAAAAACAAAATTTTACACCTGGGCCAAAAAAACCAAAGGTACAAGTACAGATTAGGTGAAACCACACTCAAAAATGGTAACTGAGGGAGGGACCTTGGAGTCCCAGTGGCTGATCACTGAAACATGAGCCAGCAGTGTGCAGTAGCAATCAAAAAAGCCTATACAATCCCTTGTTGTATAAACAGAGAATCAATCATGTAAAGTATTAATACTACTATATAAAGCCTTAGTAAGGCCACACCTGGAATACTGCATCCCGTTTGGGTCATCCCATTACAAAAAAGATGTTGAGACTTTGGAAAAGTCTGCAAAAAAGAGCAACTACGATAATTAAAGGCCTGGAGACTAAAACATAAAGAACAGTTGCAGGATTTGGGTTTGGCTAGTCTAGAGAAAAGAAGGACTAGGGGGAACATGATAACATGATGTATTTGAATATAAGTATGACACAGAGATGGATTCCTACCAGTTTGCACCTATTTGGTAGAACCGGTTCATCAAATCTACCGAACCGGTTAGAAGAAGTTCCACCAGTGGACCTGGAAAGCAGGCCACACCTACAGAAGAGGTTCCAAAAATTTTTGAAACCCACCACTGTTGGGTGTGTAATGTCTCGCAGTTATCTACGCATTAATAATGATCTAGTAATATTTCCTTATACATTTTAGGGATCTTTCCTTGCATAATTGGTGTTTTCTTTCATACTTTTGGATTTCTAATTTCTGTTTCCGTTAGTTGGCAATTGCTTAAACCAATCCCACGTGAAAAAGTATTCAAAGCCTTCTTGATTTTAATTGTCAATTTATTTATTCCTGCACATTGTAACATTTATTCATTTACATATCTCTGTTTTTCCACTGTTGTGCAAACACAATTCCAGCAGCTGCTAACATGTGTAAAATTAAATATATATTATACTCCCTTTCAAATAGCCAACAAAATATTTCTGGTTTTAATTCCATATCTTGCTTTACAATTGCTTCTAACCACTAACTTCTGAATAGCTACTTGGACTGACCTAAATACTAATTCATAATTTCATATCCGGTCACACGGGCGGCAAGCCACTCCCACCCAGTCACATGATCAGCAATCCACTCCCATCTGGTCACATGGGTGGCAAGCCACTCCCACAAAAGAGGCCACACCCACAGAGTAGGTTCCAACAATTTTTGAAACCCACCACTAGTATGATAGCAGTATTCCAGTATTTGAGAGGCTGCCACAAAAAGGAGGGGGTTAACTTATTTTCCAAAGCACCAGAGGGCAGGGCAAGAAATAATGGATAGAAAGTATTCAAGGAGAGAAACAACCTGGAATTAAGGCTTTCCTAACAGTGAGGACAATTAACTAGTGAGACAGCTTGCCATCAGAAGTTGTAGGTACTTCATCACTGTAAATTTTTAAGAAGGGACTGGACAGTCACTTATCTGAAATTTATTAAATTATAAATTAAATTATAAACTATAATTTAATTTTAAAATGGGATTTTTTTAAAAAAAAATGATGCCATGTGACACTTGTGCTGTGTGCTTCAGAGTTGATTCATTGGTTTTCTTGTTTGTTTATTGCTTTTCTATAGCCGCCCATCTTAAGCAAGTAGCTCTGGGCACTGAACCTAAAACAATTAAAAACAATTATAATATAACACAAGTGAAATATATATGGCAGCCAATTTTTAATGATATTTATCTTGAAAATTGGCCTGCCTCAGGCAGATTAGGTGGCAAAGGAGAATGAAAGAGATGTCTCTAGAAATAAGGTATCTTCTGTTTGTTGAAGGTACTACTCATTTTGCTCTTGAAAGCCACACCTTTTATGATTTTAGAAGTTTCTCTTATCAATTCCAGGAAAAGCTACAGTTGTTTTTTTTAATGTTTAGAATGTTGCATAATTAGTCAAGGATATTTTTTTTGTGTGTTTACTAATTTGATTTTCATAGCTACCCATCTCCACAAATAGTTCTATTCATAGTTTTAGTGCCCTCAAATCAGTCTCTTATTTTTTAAAAAAAATCCTTTCTCACCCCTATGGGAGTTCTCTATCTCAGGTCCTCCATCAGAGGCCTGGGAGTTGTATGGAGTATTTTAGCTATTCCTAATACTGCAGGCTTCTGGACAAAGAGCTATGATGTTGCTCCTGGGGTCTGTTGGAGCCCCTCTCCCAGCTCAGGAGTCACAGTCCCAAGTACTCCTACCACTACTGGGGCCACTTGAAAGTGGCCTACTTTCAGTGGTGGGATTCAAATAATTTCATAACCGGTTCTCTGCCCTAATGATTCTTCCAAAAAACAGTTCAGCTCAGAAAGTTAACAACTGGTTCTCCCGAAGTGGTGCGAATTGGCTGAATCCCATCACTGCCTACTTTCCACATTCTCTACAGTTCCTTCTTCAAGCCTTTGTACTTCTCCAGTTTCTCATCCTCTCTTCTCCTGTGGTTGCGGGAATCTTTCGGCTTTGTTGTCTTCTGTCCTTGTTCATAGACAATGTCCAGTTGATCTAACCAGTATCTATTTGTCTATCTGGGTCTAGAAGTAACACAGGATCTCAACCCTTTTATTCTCTGCAACCTTCTAGGGAATCTTCCATCTGGACCTAGGAGGTTCTAGAGCATTCATTGTGCAGATATTCCTGTATACAATGCCTGCTCTTCCTGTCTGCATCTTATAACCTGTGATGGACTTTTCTGAGGCCTCTCTGAATACTGTGCACTTTGAATCCTTTCAGTGTAATAGATCTCTCTTCTATGTATCTAGTGCCGTGATGGCAAACCTATGGTACGTGCCACAGGTGGCACATGGAGCCATTTCTTAGGGCATGTGAGGCATTGCCCTGTCGACTCCAGAGTGCAGGCCTGCACTGGCCAGCTGATTTTGGACTTCATTTTCAGCTGTTTTTACTCTCCAGAGGCTTGCCTGAAGCCTCCGGAGGACAAAAAACAACCCAAAGCACAATAGACTTCCGGTTTCTGCATTGGGGCGTTTTTCTCCCTCCGGAGGCTTCAGGAGTTTTCCCTGAAGACTCCGGAAGGTGAAAAACAGCCCAATGCACAATCCGGAAGATCCAGGAATGGACTTCCGGGTTACCTGTAGGGCTGTTTTTCTCCCTCCGGAAGGCAAAAAAAATGGCCCTACGGGCAACCCGGAAGTCAGAAAACAGGCCATTTCCAGCCTCCCCAGGCTCCTAGAAAGCCTCTGGAGCCTTGGGAGGGTGAAAAATGGGTCCACCATGCCATTGTGGGACAAAAGCAGGGGGTGAGGGTGGGGGTTATGTGCACAGGCACAGGGGGAGGGCGCACGACTCCCCACGCTCTTCCACTTTGGGCATGTGATGGCAAAAAGGTTAACCATCACTGATCTAGTGCTTAGTGCCTGTTCTTGTGCTGCTATAATCAGTGTCTGAGTGCTGTCTTGTAGTCAAGCCCTTTCCAGCCATTGGTATGAAATAATAATTAAAATGGACATATAAATAATTAAAAGAGATATATAAATAACAAACAAAAAATGATCAGAACAACTTTCCTATAGTGGGGAAAAAAAGCCTTGCTAAAGAAAAAAACCCCTCAAAATGTAAAGAAATCAAGTTGTAGGACCGTGATGGCGAATCTATGGCACGAGTGCCCGAAGTGGCACATGGAGCTGTTAGGAATATAATTCTAATGGTTGGGTTGGCAATATATAAATCATGTAACAATGTTGTAACTGTTTCTTTAAAGCATACTGTAAAATGTGATTGGGTGCTGTTTTCCTCAATCGGCCATAAGAGGGAGCCAGAATGACTGTTAGCTCTGCTCTCTCTCTGTTCGTTAGATGCTGGGCTGATCTGATCTGAGTGCCATGAGCTATTGTAAGTTTTGCAACTGTTAGTAAACCTTGATTACTGGACTGATTATATGTTACTGGACTATGTTATTTGGATTATCCCTTTACTGAGAGACGTTGATGACTGACTGAATTATCCGTGTATGACTTGGACTGTTGTTTGATGGACTCTGATACCTCTATTTCCACGAAAGTAAAAGCCTATTTAAACTGCAGTGTCTCTGTATGCTGATTTGTGTGTTCTCCAACACAACTCTCACAACGCTTCGCTGAATGTACTCGCTCTCCCAACGGGGAGCTCACCTAACAGGAGCCATATTGCCTGGCGAGTGTGATGTTACCTGTTCCTCTTCCAGGTTTCTGTCATGCATGTGTATGTGCTGATTAGCTGGCCTTTGTGTGCGTGGCAGTGCCGGAAATTAGAAGAGCTGGTCTTCCATTTTCTGGTGTGAGCATGCGAGCCAGCCAACTAATTGGTGTGTGTGCAAAGGTGGCAGTAACCGGAAGACTTTCTGGCTGGCGCGCATGCATGCACTGGAAACCAGAAGTTCATTTTGTGGCGTGTGCATGCTCCCTGGGCAGCTCCTCTTCCTAGTTGCAGCCCCGACAAATGTGAAGTGCTCCCTTTTGGGCACTTGGTACTGAAAAGGTTTGTCATCATGTTCTAGGACATTATTTGAAGGGACTAACGATGAAGATTGTCAGCAGTAAAGGAAGGAATCTAAATTTTATTTGTTTCAAGGCTGAAGTAGATATGTTGTTATCTTTAGTAACCCTTAACAGACTTTTGCTGATATCAGGACTGAAAAAATGAGGCTTTATGAATTTGTTTATAGATGAGAAGGGATATGGGAAGAAGAGATCATCTGTATTTTAAGAGAAGGTGATAAGTTGTTAAAAATATCTATACTTACTTGAGGGAAGGAGAAGACATTCCTTTATATATTTCTTTTATTTTTCTTTACTATATTCTTTTTTTTCTTTCTCTTTTATATGTTTTTCAAATTTGTATTTTATTGTTGTAAACTGTAATGCTTAATAAACTATTTTGGAAATAGTTTTCCATTTTCTCCTTCCTTGGGTTGAAAGGAAAAGTATTGCCCTGGGTCTTCATGCCTAATGCTAGACTAGAATTCATGTATTCCTAGTTTATAGTTTGATGCCTTAACCACTAAGCCAAACTGGCTCTCCATTCAATAACTAATAAATGTAATATCTGGGGTAGATACATCCCTTACCTAGACTTGCAAATGCACCTATAGGTTTAAAAGGAAAATGACAACTAATACTAGGACGTTTCATCTATTTGTTTTCCTGCTCTTCTCATAAAGTTCCTTTGAGGGAGGGGAGTTTTGTGCTTAATGGCTGTTACTGTATCAGAGTAAAATTAGGATTATGAGATCATCATCATCCTTCCAAGATGGGCAAAATGAGGGCCCGGATTGTTGGGGGCAAGAGGCTGACTCTGTAACCTGCTTAGAGAGGGCTGTAAAGCACTGTGCAGCGGAGTATAAATGCTATTGCTATCATTGGATGAAGATTAATTTTGAAAGAAGGGAACAGTCTGTATTGATATGAGAGTATTCTCTGCTCTTTTGTTCCACATCTATGCCACGGCCCTGAATGCCAACATTGTGACTGACTTCCGGTGAAGCTAGGAAAAAGTATCTAATTAACTTTCCTCCAGGAAGACCCATTGCACCTTAGCATTTGCCATGTAACTTTTCTCAGTAATAGACATCCTAAACCAGATGCAGCAAAAGAAGAAAAAAAAATGCTTAGGCTATGTATAGCTCTAAATGCCCTGCCCTTGTTTTAAAAATGAATGACTTTGCTGGGGAAATGAATCCAGAACCCTCCATAAGGTTGACCTTTCCAGTAAATGTCTCGTTGCTTCTCCTGAGAGGAAAGGATGCACAGTGAAACAGCTTCCTGTTTGAAATTTTTTGCCTTGTTTCTACTTTCAACTTGCCTGTGCTGGAAAGAGATAATTAGTAGTTTTAAGATGGGTTGGAAGAACCGAAATAACAGGTATGCGCAATTTCACTCCTCTGCTTCTAAATTGAGAAATCTCGGTGAAGAGCTTCATGATACTTGCACAGATCTATATTGCTGCCACCCGTCACTCTTGTAAAAGAGCAGCTGCAGCAATACATCTACCCTACACCAACTTAGAAAAAAACTACAAAACATTGTTTCGGGATTTCGTTTTAGCATGACAATTCCTCTTGCAATTTTTCCCCCTACCAGTTCTCATTCAATTTGATGTCAGCGTTTGTTCTTGGAAGTTCTCCCAACGCAATGGGAATTCTGGCATCCCTGTCTTTTCACATGAAATGAGCCCGCTGAGCAGTTTGCAGATTCCTTCAGCACCTGCCTGACCTACTTCCCAATTTTATCTAACTCTTCTTCTTCCTAATGTTATTCTTGGGCTATGGTAGGGTCCGCTTCCAATCTTATCGAATTGAAGTTTAGAAATAGAGGTAGGGGCTGAGATAGAGATGGAGGGAGGGAGGGAGGATTCTGCAAAGCACACATTTTTAAAAGTTATCCTTTCTCCCCAAAGATCTTCAACTTTATAGAGCTTCTATTAACATTTTTAATCACTTTGGAATATGCCTACCTTCCTACTTTACCCCCCCCCCCCCAAAAAAAAAGTTACAAAAATAAACTAGATTTCATACAGTATAATTCACAATCTTTTCTGTTTGTCATTCAGTGGATGACCATGCAACTTAAAGGAAGCTATTTTATGAGAACGGCCACAGCACACACTCAATATCAATTAGGCTCACTGCCCCCTCCCCTTCTCCCAGATTTTTATGCTTGCTGTCGTTTAGTCATCAGCAAACAAAGGTCAAGGGATATAACTAGTAGCTAAGCATAGTTGGGTAATTGGGAGCTTCATGGCAACAGATAGTGGAGAACCTTTTGCTGCTAGGGAACACAGGAAATGTAGTTTTCCAAGACCAATTGTCTCAATGAATTTGTTTATAATTAACTGGCATAGTTAAAAGCTTCAGAGATGTTGTTTTCATCCACATTGCTATGGAAATTGCATAAATGCTCTGACCCTCAAAGCAGATGTATGAATTTATTCTGATAATCTAATATCCTATGAAGTCTATGAACAATTGCTTTCTCTTTCAGAAAGCATATCTTTCATATCTTCTTCTCCCATCTCCACCCTTTTAGAGTTGGGACAAGTGAAAGAGCTGCATATACATATATTTAAAGGATGCCTGCTTCTATTTAACATTTTGAGACAAATTGCATTTAGCCATTTCCTCTGGGAGAAAAATAAATATATAGCAAAAGCAGAAATGAAAGTGTTTTGATATAAGAAAGGAGGCATTTAAATAGCTTGAATTTCAGATTTGCAGCCCAGATTTGAATTTTCATTAAAAAGATCTTTTACTCTGAATCTAAAATTGATGTTTTAATTAATTTGATTTGTTATTTACAGCTTCCAATTATTTTAGTTGCTTATATTTTAAGAACTATACTTGATACTTTAAGAGTTTGAATTTGGGTAAAACTGCTTCAATTTTAAAGAAACAATTCCTGATATTACTAAACTCAAGTATTGCATAGATTCTTTGGAAAGATATTTGAATTTTCTATTTTCCTGAAGTTCATTATAGCTTGTGGTAGTATATCTCTGTCTACTTTTTCTTATGCAACTGCTATATCATATGTATTATTTAAAAGCATTTTAAAGCAATGTTTAAAGCTTTTAATTTTTAAACAAGCTTTTAAGACTGTATCATAACATGTTTTCAATCCCATCTGCCTTTTTATAATGTTTAATATTTGGCCTGCTTTTGTAATTACAACTTTGTAGCTTAATTGTTTTAATTATTCTTTTTCTGAGTCAACATTGGTGGATCTTACTCATGAAGTTTGCATCAGTACTTAAATCAATGGAATAGAAAGTTTAAAAAAAAATAAAGAAGTCTTTCTAGAAAGGTACATCCTCTATGAAGGGTGGCTTGTTCTGAGTATCCTTCAGAATTGGAAATGTTTGGACTGACCAATGTCTTTTCAAAGAGACATCAAGTTCATTGATTGATTAAAATGTCAAGGGTTTTTATTTCGTTTTGTTTGTATTTTGATTTTTTTTATACTGCTGGATGGTTGGATATTTATAATGCGGTAGTACTGCATATTTTATGAATGGATATGTATAATTCCAATGATTGTGGATGAATGCCTTGCTACCACCTAATTATTATAAATCTTAAAGAAGATCCTGATTTGTACATGCAAACATGAACTTTATCTACAAATACTTCTTTGGAACTCTGCTTTAAGATCAGTTGTGGAGGAGGAGGAGAGGGAGGATGGGAAGGAGAGGGGGAGGAGGGGAGGATGTGAGGGGGAGGAGCAGGGAAGGAAGTGGGGGAAGGGGAGGAGGGGGAGGAGGATGATACAGGCTGAAGTTTGAAGTTGCAATGGCCATACTGCCCCACAGGTCATGTTACCACATATTGGGTGGGACACTTTTACAACACTTTGTGACATTCCACAATCCCGTAACTGCAATTTGCAATGGTTTTTTTTTTTTGCCAGTTTCTGACATTTTTGGCTGGTATCTGGGCAAAAAAAGGTATTCACATGAGTTAACAACCATGTTAATGTTTGCTTAATGACTGCCTTATTAGATAAAAGGTCAGAAAATAACTTCTGGTTATATGGGTACCTCAATTTATAACCATAAGGATTTGTGAGTGTAATTTGGGGCTGTTATGGTTGAGGTTGTAAGTCAAGGAGTATCCCCCTCCTTTCATTCCTCCTCCTTCTTATACTCTTAATCTCTAAACCATGTTTTTTATCTAAAGCTTTTTCTGCAGCTCACTACTTTCTATTGCTTCAGTCAAGCAATTTTATGCAGTAGAGCAAAAGTACCCTATGTTAATGCTGTTTTCTTACCTTTTCCCATTTTTTCCAATGTTACCACTAATACCCACCCTTTGTTCCCAGAGCTTCTAAATCATGTCTCAGGAGACTTTGATTTAAAAAGCCTCACTATGTCACACATTAAATAAAATGCAGAAACAAGGACAATACATGTCTTTTCATAGTTAGGTTGCAAGTTGGACAAATCAAACTAGGAAGAAAGGAGCTGGCAACTTCAAATTAGCCACTATTTACCTATGGAAACAGATTTTGCACACACAAGTCTCAGTTGTCAAATGTATCCAGAGACTCTATGAGCAAAGTAGAAAAAAATAAATAAATTCAGGCAGTCTCAGGGAATTATTAACCTTTTGCTCTTGATTATTTACCATAAGAATCTTTCCCCCCAGTTAAGTACAGGAAAAGCCAAGTCATAATTTTTAGCTCGACTGATATTTTCATCTACTCTTCGTTATCCTGAGCAGTTAAGAAAGAGAATGTGCAGGAGCATACACACTGGATTTTTTTCCCTCCAGAGAACAAACAAATAAACAAAAAAAGCTTATTGCTCATTTTTCAGCCTCTCTTAAAATAGACAGTATAATCATCCTGTATACTAGAGAGACCATTTCTAATTGTGAATAAAAGGCAGCAATAAAGAAGTTATTTTATTGGGGTATAAATCTGTTGTCCATATTAATGGTGAGTCTTCTTGAGACCGAGTTATAACTTGGTAGTTAAATAGGGTTTGCTCAGCCAATACTTGATTTCAGATTAGAAAAATGTTTGGGCCCTGAAAGGATAAGGAAAGTAGCTTAATCCAACATCAAGCTGTGATATCATTGATAGTCAGAAAGCTTCTACTAGCCTCTTCATAGACACCTGAAATTGACCTTCACTGTTTTTGACATATAAGTGCTATTGGAACTCAGACTCTATGTTAAAACTTAATTTATTTTGTCCTGGGAAAATAAAACGAGAAGGAACTATTGTGCGCTAGCATTCCTAGGGCTTTCATTTCATTTTACTTGCTTGTTTTATGGATTCTAATGTCTTCCCCAATCAAAAAGAGTCTGTTACAGCATTTAAAACCACAAATACAAAAGAATGGCTGCTGATAACATTTAACTAAGGCTCGGTAAAATAAAACCATCTTCAATGTGCTTCTAAATACGATAAGGGAATGAGGTTTATGGATCTCTGGGGATAATGTGCATGTAGATAGAGGTGTAGAAATAGAATGATTCTTATGTTTGATGGATCCAATGTCATGTTGGTCATTGTGTTTTTTCATTGAAATAGAAATGTATATATAAAAAAAAGGCCAGTGGATGGACACATGGGAAAGTGTTTGTCAAAATGCATTTGTCTGGGACTTGCCATGTTAGTAGAGGATTGCTTCCTGGGTTCTTTACCTATATTTAATTATACATTTGACTTTACCTTATTGAATCTAGTAATGTAATATTACTTCCAGGCCAAAAGGTATCTAAGTCATTGACTCAGAGAAGGAATGGAGCAGAAGCAGATAATGAGTTTTCAGGACAAGAAGAATTCTCTTGAGCAACAGAGCTTGAAATAGTAAGCTAGTAACTTGGAGTTTCCTGAAGCTATCCAATTCCCATGTGCTTTGCTATTGACTTCATTGTGATCTTGGCATCTGGTTCAAACCAGGGCAGGCAGCAAGATGAAAAGAAAATGCAAGCTGGTATAGAGGTGTTTCTTTTGTTTCATCCTATCCTGGCACACTAGAAAGAACACTTGCATGTGGCTATTGATTGATTAATTGATTGATTGATCAAATTTTAAAACTGCCGAACTCCTTCACAGAGGGACTCTGGGCAGTATGCAAATAAAATATTTAAAACTTAAAAACAGTATATACCATTTAAAAAGAGAGTCATGTGATGCTGAAAATTAATTAAAATGCTTCATTAATATGAAACAACCAGCACTAGTGCTAAGGGTGTCCTTAGGTTGTTGATTACTGTTGCTTGATAAGCTTCCATTATCAAAACTGTTTCTGTAGGTATCTCTGGTATCTAAGGAATATATTTGCAAAGACTAAGAATACCACTAGGAGGGTCATATGAGCATTTCAAACTCTATTTCTAGAATTCAAGTCTGCATTTAAATTTGACTTGGGGAAAAAAATACATACAAATCTCTTGAACCATTTTGGAGGGGGGAGCATGCATGTAATAGCAGTGTTCTAATTTATAAAACACCACTGCACTTTCTGCCATACATTTAATGGCAGTGCCTTGATGGTTAGCAAGAAGCCTATTATTTCAGCTACATTAGTTTTCTATTATTGAATTTCAACCAGAATTTGATATAGATTGTTTTTTCTCTCCTGCCTCTGCTGTCTGTTGTAATCTTTGAAGACGAAAACAAACTATTGCTTTTAGAGAGGTTGAAAAAAACTCATCACAGTTTTTTCTGCCTCCATGTAAAATAGGATGACCTGCCAAAATGTTTTCTATTGCAGCAAAAATGGTCACATAAACTTCCTCACTGTCTATTGTTTTTTGACTCAAAATATTTCAGTTTCAAAGATTACATACATACGACTTTTAAGATTACATATGACCTGTAAGTATAAAAGTGCATACTAGACAAAAACTGTATATAAAAGAGCAGTGACAATAAACACTTAGTGGATTTTCAATGTAACATTAATTTGTAAATTAATGTGTACTGAGAAATTAATTAATAACTGAATTAGGAGATGACTTCATCTCAGTTCTCTGCTTCACAAAATGATGTGTTTCACTTTGAAACTCCACCATGCAGAGAATTAAAGAGAGTGGGGTAACAACAAGTTTCCAAGTAACTGTTTTGTTTTGTTAAATCTGCATCTGAAACATTATGGCCAAATGGGTTTATTTATTGTATTTATTTAAAAGATTCAATGACTGCCCATCTTAGAGAGCACAATAAATGGGTGCCTCTCAATAATAAAAGCATGAAATACTAAAACCCCATAGAAGCAAAACAAAAGAAAAAAACACACAACACGCACACCTCAAGTATGAAGCCAAAACTCCTTTTGACCTAGTAGTTTGAAACCATGCAAATGAGAGTAGATAAATAGGTACCACTTTGGTGGAAAGGTAACCACATTCAGTGTGCCTTTGGTGTAAATAGCCATGGACAATCTCTTCAGACAATGCCAGCCGGCTCGGCCAAGAAACAGAGATGAATACTGCACCCTAGAATCAGGTACAACTGGACTGGGGAAACTCTTACTTTTACCTTATTGTAATTAAGACTCTTATAGTTCTTGATCTGTGTATTCTTAACACAAAGTTCTGATCAGTGGACATTTAGTAGAAATTATTGTTGGATTGGGAATTGCAGCATGTCTGCACTTGATTACTTTATTATGTCTTATTTTCTTTTAAATCCAGCAGTAAATTTTCTCTTCTTTTGTCCTTGCAGTTTCCAGAGTCAGGATGAAAGAAAGAGCAATCTTCCCCATTGTAGATGGGGTTGTTTGTTATTTGCAAGTTAAATCATACTGTTCAATTAGAGACATGAAAATATTACCTCCTTTAGATTTCTGTATAGGTTTTGGGACCTTCCTTATTAACAGTCACATAATTAATCCTCTTGCTAGACCTCTATAATATATAAGTGAATCTTGTTATGATGAGGAATCTGTTCCACTCTAGCAACTACTGATAATGAAGCCACAGATAATGAGACCTTGAAAAATGTACTTTGGGTATGCACAAAAGCCCTTCATCATTATATATATATAATGTTCATTCAGGATGTTCATTCAGAACTGATTGATGGATTGTAAGTTATTGAATCAGTGTTAACTCTTACTGAACAATAGATGTTCTCCAGTTGGTGCTTCAGGCTTTTCAATTGTGTATCCATCACTGTTGTAAATTAATCCATCCATCTAATTTCTGGTCACTTTCTTATTCTCTTTCTTTCCATTTTACCTAGCACCATAGAGCCCTCCAGAAAACTGCATCATTACAAATATGAGCAAAGTATCATGATCCTGTATTCTATGTTTTGAGTGAAAACTTTTAATTGATTTGTGGCATAATTCGTTATTTAATTGTTTTTTTTTCCTTGGCTGTCCCTGGTATTTTCACGAGTTTTCCCCATCACCAAAGTTTAAAAGTATCAGTAGTCCTTCCATCCAGCTTCTTCAAATTCCATTTGTTGCTTTTGTAGATTTCACATGGAATATTTCCATTGCTTGAAACTTTGTACATGGTGAAACAACACTGCACCCGAATCTCTTTAAAAGCTAAAAGTTGTGTGCTTTGTTTTGACACTTTGTGGGCAGAATGAAGTTTTTTTTTATGCCTATGACATCACTGCATTTGTAGATTTAGTGATAACCTCAGTAATAATTTAATTTATGATCGCTTGTCCAGTTGGTAAATTAGGTATCTGCTTATTACATCAGAAATGAGGCATTCTCTTTTTCTCCATTACTACTTCAGCTTCTACAAAAAGAATATTACTGAGTAGCTAGAGTTATTCATAATTTCCCAATGCTTTTCTATCAGCGGTGATTGGTACCTATCAAAAGCACATCAAAATGATAGAAATGTGCAAAAAAGAAAACAAAAACACCCAGCTCCAAAATACTCTTTCGGGTAAGTATCTTCCTAAAGTTTTCTTCTAAACTGTTCAGCAGGAATATTTGGAAAATTCAAATGGATTAAAATGTAAATCTTTGGAGTTTTCAGTATTGTTGAATGCTCCAAAGATCTCAAGGAGATTTTGGCATTTTGAATAAGAACTCTTTAGAAACATAAATGAATGAAGACTCACTAGACAATAGAAAAATCAGCATATATTTTCCATTTTTGGAAAACGAAGAAAGCAAGATTAAACAAACTCTGATTTGTCATGTATATGGTAATGGTTTCCTTCCAGCACATGCAGTTGTTGCTATTGGTTCGCTTCTTAACTGAACTTTTCTATTTTATTATTCTAACAATAAAAATATGTTTAGAAAAGTTATTAAACTATACACTGCTGCTTCAGAGGTCTGTATGGCTCTTACTCTCATAATATCCCCAAAGTTCTTGAAAATCTGTCTGTTTTCTTAGGCCCTGGGTAAAGTAGCTGTTGGGTTTCCTTTGGTGTGTTGTGTATGATTTTTTTTTAAATAGACATATATAATCTTTTTTCTTTAATACAAAACATAACAGGTTCAATATAGAAATATAGGCTGACCTGAGTCTTTTGGAATAACAGCTCTTGGTGGCTTACAAAGCATACAATATAAAAACAGTTTAAACAGAAATAGAGAGCACTTTAAAACTTTCGATCTTGGTTAGTCTTCAAAACAATCACAGGAGTTCACTTTTTTTGCTTTGTAAAGGAACAGTGACAATCTCTTCATGTAGGTGACCTTCTCTTTGGATTCCCCTTCAATACATAAACATTTTTCTTGGGGAGAAGATACATAGAAGCAGTGTGTCTTTTGATACTTTTGAACTAAGGCAGGTCTTTACATTAGGCGGAGTCTGAAGACCCCAGAACAGATTGTGGGAGGTGTACTACCCTGGTGTATCCTTCTTTTAGCGGGGCAGCACGTCAGGTCCCCATAGGGACATTGCCATTATGGAGGGAGCTGGTTGTTGGAGGCAAATTCTTTGCATTCTTTCACTTTTGCTATAACACAGAGGATCCAAAGAGGTGGGCGCAGGTCTGTGCGATGGATGGGCTTTTTCCCAGCTGGTTCCACCCTGTTACCAAGATTGCAGTGCCCTGACAGTGAACTGCTGTTGCCTCAAAGTTCTCAAAACACCTTTGTGTCAATGTATTGGTTCCTGGAGGACTGGGAGATCAGGTTCGAAGAGGGAAAAATAGCTTAACGCTTTGTGTGGGAACTTTAGATTCCAGACTTCTCTGCAATCACACTCTCGGTAAAGATTTCCTTTTGAACTACCACAAGTCCTGCTTTCTTGAGAATGTAGCTGAGGCAGGTCATTACATTTCAGAGAGTAAGAGGTCTTAGACTAGAAAAGTGAAAATTATATCCTGCATTTTAAGAAATTCCAAACACTTCCTTCTTTCTGTTGCAAGTAATATAGGTATTCTATTATATGTAAAAAATGTATTCTAAAACAAATGCAAATGAAGGATTTAAAATTTTGCAGGTGATGAAATATTTTCCCCCCTCTAATCAAGGAAGTTTGGGGTGGTGAGACATAAAACTTCCTCCCCTTGAGCTTTATGCTTTTATTCAGACTGAGTTAATATGCAGTCCTGTCATAGTAATGAGAAGAAAAAAATGGAAGTCTAGGAACAGCATAGAAAACTCTATTTGGTGTTTGTCACTTTTTTTAACATGTTATTTATATGTGTATCTGTGTGTGTATCAAATACAAATATACACATACTTTTTAAGGTTTCATTAAATATCAACTGTCCAATGTTCTAATGAATAAAAATATTTTAAGCCTATAAATGCCATATGAGCCTATGAGTATTTGCCTGCTCCTAACAACAAGTTGGCAATAGATGTAGTGGCTCAGTGGCTAAAATGCTGAGCTTGTCAATCAGAAAGGACGGCAGTTCATCAGTTAAAATCCCTTGTGCTGTGTAATGGAATGAGCTCCCGTTACTTGTCCCAGCTTCTGCCAACGTAGCAGTTCAAAAGCAGGTAAAAATGCAAGTAGAAAAATAGGAACTAACTTGATGGGAAGATAACAGAATTCCATGCGCCTTCAGCATTAAGCCAAATCCTTACAATATTTGGAAGCTTGATAGTAAGAGAGGCAAATTTAATCCTGTCTCCCCAAAGTAATTAAAAGTGATGTGTAAGCTCCTTAATTATAGGTCAAAAGAAGCTTGTTTACTTTCACTTTCCATTTAATTAAGTACAAAATCCTTTTGGTTTTGTCAAATGCTAGTGTCAGAGAAGCTTTCTTTAGGACTGTAGTCCTGTTGTGAATAGTGCCGGATTTCTTTACTTATATATAATGTATCCATTGTTAATCTCATGTGGTCCTGTCTAAACAAAACTCTTGAGTTCAGAGAAGTTTAAGACCACAGTTCCCATGTGTGATGTTTATCAATCATGCCTTGTTTGTGTACATGGAGAATTCTCTTAGGTAGATATTTCTTATTAGTACAGAACAGGGGTGGTTTCCTGCCAGTTCTAACCTCTTCTATAGAAGAAGTTCTACAAATCTATAGTGCCTTTTAGAATCGGTTCCAGCTTCCTCCCCCCACTTGTCCGCACATCATCAAGATGAAGAGCGAGAGGAGGAATTCTGGGAGTTGAAGTCCGCAAGTCTTAAAGTTGTCAAGTTTGAACATCCCTGGGGATTTTTTTTTCTAAAGGGTTAGGGGTTCAAGGGTCTTGTAACTTGACAGCTTTAAGACTTGCACACTTCAATGCCAGAGTTCCTGAGCCAACATGACTGGATGAGGAATTCTGGGAGTTGAAGTCCACAATTCTTAAAGCTGTCAAGTTTGAACACCCCTGGATTTTTTTTCTAAAAGGTTAGGGGTGCAAGGATCTTGTAACTTGACAGCTTTAAGACTTGCAATGCCAGAGTTCCTGAGCCAACATTTTGATTGCTAAGCAAGAGCATTGTTAAGTGAGTTGTACCACATTTTACAGGTTGGCCATGCCCACCTACATGACTTGCAAGCTACTCCCACCCTATCACATGGTTGTCAAGCCACTTCCATCCGGTCACATGTCTGTCAAGTCACTCCCACAAAGCAGGCCACACCTACAGAAGAGGTTCTAAAAATGTTTGAAACCCACCACTGGTACAGAAAGATCTGATCATGTTCCACATAATTAATACAGGACATAATGCCGCACCCTCAGACTACAATTATCTTACATGTGGGACATAATTTCCATTTGCTATTCCTAGAATATATCTAAACCATATTGCATGTACAAATAATAAAGAATATTAGGGTTCCTCTCTGAGCTTGATTGTTTTTTTGGAGATGTTTCATTACCTAAACTAGGTAACATCATTAGTGCTAGCTATCATTCACTAGTACTAATGATGTTTCCTAGTTAGGGTAATGAAACATCTGCAAAGAAAACAATCAAGCTCAGAAAGCACTAAGGACCAATTGCCATCCACTACTTGTCATTTCTTCTGCCAATCTTCTCTCAGTTTTTTTTCCCACTGGGGAGGATATAATGCCAAATAGATGCAGTAGCCAAGTACAAGCTTCAGGAATAACTTCAGAAAGTTCTCCCCGGTGTATGCAATTGGTTTTTGCAAACTTACCCCTATTTATAATAATTTACCAAAACAAGACATAGGATATTTAAAGCAATAACCTGAAGTGCTGGGGAAAAAAATAGACTAGCAATGGTGAGAGCTGTGTGGATCATGCTAAAGATATGCTGTCTCAGAGTTTAGGGATATATAACAATGACTGTTTTCTGCATAAACTCTGGACATATATTTAGTTGTTGAATTGTAATTGGAGCTGGAATGCCAAAACTGGTAGCATTCAGGAAGAAAATAGAGTTCATTTGTATGCCTTAGACAACCAAAATGAAGCAGGAGAATGGCTTATCAGTTTCTGTCACTCTAATTATTTGTTTTTTTTTATAGCTAACTGTGTCTTCAAACAACCATGTATCTATACATGGATAATATCAGACAGTGTGGATATAATTTGAATTAATTGATGATTTCAATATCAAAATATTGTTGCTAAAAGGAATGGAAGAGCTCATTTATAGCATCAAAGACATGGCCAGGGGCTGACTGTAAAATACACCATGAACTGCTGATGTGCAAGTTGGAGGAGCAGGAAGAGGAGGGAGAAGAAGAAGAGGGGAAGAGGGAAAGAGGTGGAGGAAAATGAAAAGAGGAGGAGGAAGAGGAGGAGGGGGAGAAAGAGGAGGAAGAGGAGTAGTAGCAACAGTTTCCAAAATACGATCTCGAACATATATCACCATTTGCAAAGAGAATATCAGAAATAACTTTAAAATCCTGAACTTCACTGATAGAGAATCGGAGAAATTACTAAACTTAAAGAGGTCAATAAGAATGACTGTGAGAAGAGACTGCCAAAAATGCAAACTAGTTTTCAGAGCAAAGCATTGAAATTGCCAAGTAGTGAAGAGAAGCCAAAGCGAAGAAAAACAAAAATCTCAGAAAGGAACTTTTAAAGTAGAGTTTTAGAGAGCTGCTAGAAGAGAAAGAAGCATTATTAACAACAACATCTATAAAGAACCTGAAGGTGGAAACAGACATGGAGAAACAAGGAAAGGTTTCCAGGAGATCTTTGAAATTAAGAGGATCCGACCTTAAATTGATATGCTAAAGGACATAAATGGACAGAAAGCAACTGATTCAAAGAAAATCAAAGAAAGATAGAAACAGCTGATTGAAGTACAGTAGAGATGTGAATATCCTCTAAGACATCCAAGATATTTAAAAAAATATATTTCCAATGGTGAAATATCTCAGGTCTGCGACTAAAAAGCTGTTTGATTATTTTCATCTAATTTCCATGTATTTTGGTGTGCTGAAAACAAATAAAATATTGAAAAAACTCCTAGACGTCATGATTTGCCACAACATGCAAAATTGTCTTCAAATTTATAAAAAAAATGGTATTTTTGTATTATGGGTTTTTAACCAAATTTAAAGTCCAAATTACTATTAATTAATTCACATAAGTGCATTTAAGATATAAAATGCCAAAAAAACCTTAAAGGGTTTGTCTGAGTTTTGTAAAAAAAATATAGCACTGTAAATCTGATGGTTAGCAAGATATACATAAGCTAAGTAAGTTTTAAGTGTGTGCTTCTAATGGTAGAAGGGGTTAATCTTTCCTGAAGAATCCAGTGGGAGGGAGACACAGGGCAGATAGCAGCATCTCCAGTCAGTGCAGGGGGAGTGGCCAGCACTGTGACGTCTCGTGTACAGACACAGAGCTGCTCACTCCTGCATGCCACACTTGTGCACAAATCATCATCAGGTTCTTGGTTCTAGGCTGTTCACACTTGTTCATCTTCACCTTCACAATTCATGTTAACTTGTCATTCTTCAACCATTATGTTATGGCTCTGCGAAAGTCTATTAATTCTCCAGACAGTTTCTGTTTCATCTGTGGTGAATATACAGTGTTGAAGCAACACCAGAATATTACAGACTTTGTGAAAAAAGTATATTTTGCATACTTTGGACTAAAAATTGGAGATCAAGATAAAGTTTGGGCGCCTCATAAAGTGTGCAAACGGTGTGTTGAGGACCTCCGAAACTGGTTCAAGGGTAAGAAAAAATCTTTCCGTTATGGGATTCCTATGGTATGGCAAGAGCAAAAGAACCATAGTGATGACTTACTTTTGTTCATGCGATGTGAAAGAGTTTAATTCCAAATAGAAGCATTCCATTTCATACCCCAATCTTCATTCAGCAATCCGTCCCATCCCCCATGGCACAGATATACCAGTACCCAAGCCCCCTGCTACCCTGGAAGAGATACCTAGCTCTGATGAAGGTGAAGTCATACCTGAACCAGATGATGGATAAAGTTCTGACTTTGAAGATGATACAAGACCAAAATTGTTTTCTCAGGAGGAGATGAATGATTTGGTAAGAGACTTGAATCTTCCCAAAGATGCCACTGAGTTACTTGGATCAAGGCTGAAAAGCAGGAATTTATTGTTGCCAGGAGTGTCATCTTCATGGTTCAGACATCATGAAAAGGAGTTCGTTTCTTACTTCGCCCAGAAAGACAAGTTGGTTTATTGCATCGATGTCGAAGGTCTGATGGGTCAGTTTAAAATCCAATATGATTCAGAGCAATGGCATCTTTTTATAGATTCTTCAAAAAGAAGTCTCAAAGCAGTTTTACTCCACAACGGTTTTTACGCTTCCATACCTGTAGGTCACTCCGTACACTTGAAGGAACCAACTTGGAATTGGTTCTTCATAAACTTAAATATGAAGACCATGGTTGGCAAGTGTGTGGGACTTGAAGGTCTTGTGCATGCTGCTTGGGCAACAAGCTGGGTATACCAAATATCCTTGTTTTCTCTGTCTATGGGACAGTCAAGACCAACAAAATCACTGGACCAAGAAGAGTTGGCAGTCGAGGGTGCTAACAGTTGGTGAAAAAAATGTTCTCTGAGACCCTTTGGTACCTTCCCATAAAGTTCTTCTACCACCTCTCCACATAAAATTGGGATTGATGAAGCAATTCGTAAAATCACTTCTAAGAGATGGAGAATGCTTCAAATATTTGGTCACCAAGTTTCTATGCCTGTCGGAGGCAAAATTGAAGGAAGGTGTGTTCGTCGGACCAGACATTAGAAGGCTTATAGTTGATCAAGAGTTTGTCAATACCATGATGGATCCTCAAAAAGAAGGGTGGTTTGCATTTAAAGAAGTCGTACAGAAATTTTTAGGCAATAACAAAGATCCTCACTACAAAAAGATTGTCGGAAGAATGCTGAAAGCATTTCAAGCTTTAGGTTGCCTGATGAATTTGAAAGGGCACTTCCTCCAGTCCCAACTTGACTACTTTCCTGAAAATTTGGGAGCTGTGAGTGAGGAACAAGGTAAATGATTTCACCAAGACATTAAAGAGATAGAAAGGAGATACCAGGGAAAATGGAGCATTAGAATGATGGCAGACTACTGTTGGATGCTTCAGAGAGACATTCCAGATGCTACTCACAAGCGTAAATGCACCAAGAGGAGCCTCACAAGGAAGAAGAATTGAGTTTAGTGTTTGTAGGTGAGCTCATTTCAGTTCAAAAAAGGATTTTCATGAAAATATTGTAATAAAACTTTAATTTTATAAGTCTATTTCCATTTATTTTGAGGTATTGCCTTATTTAACATAGGTACCTAAATTGTCAGGAAATGTGATGTCCTATGACAAAATGGAGGTCATTTTCGGATTCAGTGCACCAAAAAACATAAAGATTATGTGGAATAACCAAAACAGGTCTCAATTTTTTTCCCCAGACCTGTGAATAGAAGATGAAGTAAAGACCAGTTAAATGTCAATATAAAGTCAAGAGGCTACAGAAGAAAATTTAATAAATACTCCTACAAAGCAAATCTGGAAAATGACATACTGGCCAACTATTCCAATTAAAAAGAAAACAAAAAAGGAAACTTCAAAGGATGTACATACTATTATACAATATTATTAATTTCACATACTGGCAAAATTATGTTTAGGATCATCCAACGAAGATAGAAATCTTACATGAAAAAACAGATGCCAGATATTCAAGTTTGTTTTTGAAAAAGCTGAGGAATTGATGTATGCTAGGTCATGAGAATGAAAGAATATCAAAAATAAATCAGTATATGCTTCATTGATTATTGAGCCTTTGATCTCAATCCTATCAAGCTGTGGAATTTGCTTAGAAACACAGGAATTCCAAAACACTTCATTGTCTTCATGCAAATTTTATACAGATCAGAAATCCACAGTATGGACAGAATATAGTAAAACTGGCAAAGGAAAGAGACAAAGTTGTATACTCTTTCTTTGTTTATGCAATCATCTATAGTCTGTGGCCTCTTAGGGTAACCACTGACCTGATGGCACATAATAATCCACCAATATGCTAAACATATATTTGGGGAAGCTGGATTGAAAGAAAATGAACATGATTGTAAAATTGGAGGAAGAAACTATAATCTGTGCTACACTGATGATGATATTATGGTAACTGAATGCTCAGATTAATTGCAAGCTGTAGTAATAAAAGTCAAGAGTAAAATGAAAAAGGGATTAAAATTAAACATAAAGAAGATCAAACAAATGACAGAAAAACAACTAATAGAATTAATACTAGTTTAATCAAATCAAATTGTTGGTAGATAACCTTGTCCTTGTGGCCTTGATACAGTAGTATTTTAGTGTCGTGTCTGTGGATTAAAACGAAGTGCAGTTTCTTGCAATTAAACAAACCTGCTTTATATGTCCTAGAATAAACTTCACAGTTCCTATGCTTGTGATGTGTTCCTATCTAGTTTTCTTCACTATGCCCTTCCTGTCTCTGTTATTTTGCCCAAGGGAGAATTCAGCTGTACCAAAAATAATGATCATGGTTATAATCATAATGATCAATCTGGCCACAGTCACAAAAGGTTTACCTATTTGCTATTACATACAATTATAGCTGAGGTTTTTTCCCCCCCTTCCTCTTCAGAGTTGGTATTAAAATAAAGTAAGAGGGCTGTGTATGTCACTTTAAACTCCAGGGAAAAGAAATGGAGGTACCAAAGGCAAATAAAATAAATAATGTGGTGCTGAAGACAAGAAAAAGTAATAATATGGCATTGAAGACAAATAAAAGAAATAATGAAGGAATACTATTACTAAAATTTAATTGCAAACAGATGAACATTTTAACAAGAACTAAATAAAAACATTGAAAGGGAGGTGTTTTTCAACACTGCTAACAATATTGTCCCCTTTCTTTTTCTTTCTCTTCCTTTTTCTCCTTCCTCCTATTTTTATCAGTATATATAATTGTATCTGTCCGCCCCGTGCCAACTCAGTGAAGTGGTAGAGGTGATGTGCCAGTGCCTGGAGGCTGTTAGGGGCTGGATGGGAACGAACAAGCTTGCACTCACTCCCGACAAGACTGAATGGCTATTGATGTTTCCTCCCAAAGATTGGCTAACTACTCCATCTCTCAGGCTGGGGGGTGAAATTATACGCCCCTCAGAGAGGGTTCGCAATTTGGGAGTCCTCCTGGACCCACAGCTGACTTTAGATCACCATTTGTCGGCTGTGACCAGGGGGGTCTTTGCCCAGGTTCGCCTGGTGCACCAATTGCGACCCTACCTGGACCGAGAGGCACTTCAGATAGTCACTCATGCCCTCATGACCTCAAGACTGGATTACTGTAACATGCTCTACATGGGGCTGCCCTTGAAAAGTGTTCAAAGACTTCAGCTAGTCCAGAATGCAGCCGCACGAGCAATAGTGGGTGTGCCTAGGTACACCCACGTTACACCTACCCTCCGCAAGCTGCACTGGCTGCCCATCGGTCTCCGGACACACTTCAAGGTGCTAGTCATTACTTATAAAGCCCTACATGGCATCGGACCTGGGTACCTGAGAGACTGCCTCCTGAAAATTACCTCCCAAAGACCGATTCGATCGCACAGGCTGGGCCTTCTCCGGGTTCCATCCGCCAGCCAATGTCGGCTGGTGATCCCCCAGGGGAGAGCCTTCTCTGTTGCTGCTCCGGCCCTTTGGAACGAGCTCCCCATGGAGATCCAGACCCTTACTACCCTTCCGGCCTTCCGTACAGCTACTAAGTCCTGGCTGTTCCGACAGGCTGGGGGCTGTTGAAGTATCCAGCCCCACTTCAATTGTGAATGTTGTATATTTTTAAATTGTTGTATTGTCCTATTTATTCCCCTTCCCCTGTTTTATTGTGAGCCGCCCGGAGTCCTTCGGGAGTGGGCGGCATTCAAAACTAATAAAACACGAACACAAACATATGTAGACCAAAATAAGAGCCAACACAGCATTTTCTATGTGGATTTCATTTACAAAGTGAACATTTATAATACAGTAGTCTTCCTTGAAGCTAACACTGATGTGTATTGTCTCCTGTTTATACTAAGCTGTATCTTCTTTAGATAGACAACTTAAAATTCTTTCTCATTTTGCCTTGCCTTTGATAATTGGAGTAGTTGGAAAGCTTTTTTTCTCCTTTTCTTTTTTCAAACGGACTTGCTTGGGTTATTTGATCAGGCAACCACATGAGTCCCAAACAGAACTGTTAGACTTATCTGGGGTCTGTCATCTTTTCATCAGATTGGACTTTATTTTCTTAATGCTTCCTTGGTCCGTTTGATAGCTGAATCATTATTACGCGGGTCTATCTATTTTTGATTTTGTCGCTACTTGGGCTACAGATCATTAGCTCGAGAATGCTTAAGAATCATCTCTGATCTCTTTTCATACCGTGTGCTATAGTTAGCAACAGTTTTCACAGCTCCATTAGATCAGTCAACTCTAAAATGAAAATTGTGGTTTTGCTTGAAAAACATATTTCTTGGTTTTGTTTTAGTTTCCATTATTTGCAGTTTGTCAGAGGCCTTTTGTCAGACACTAAAGATTTTTTAGCAAAAGGATTGCAATAAGTTCCACAAAAACTAAAATGACAGTGTGCTTTGGAATTTCTGCTTTTTAAATCACTAGATTGTAAATGCAGATTCATATCTATTACAGAAATGTATATGCTGCTCTTCAAGCAAACTGTTAGATTTACCGCAAAATAATAAAAGATAAACATTGAGAAAAATACTGAAAGCTTATGATTTAGGTGTAAAACAGTGACATAAAATAATGAACAAAAATGAAATAAACTAATCCTTTGTGAAAAAATGGAGGAGAGTTAACAAACACATGTTGACATTTTGTTCAGCTCCTCCTTTCTTTTACTTGCTTTGTTGCAATCCAAGATGAATGAAGTTTCTTTGAATGACATTCAACATATCCAGAAGCTGGTTCTTAAAAATGACCTCTGTCTCCCTCCCTGTCTCTTCTAGATAAAAAGCCCCACTAACAATGTTCCCTCTAATTTTTTTTCAGTGTGAGCGGAAAAGTATAGTGTTTGAGCGGCACATTTTCATGCCTGAGCACCTGAATTTTTTTCACAGATGTCACCTAAGACAACAACGAAATCAGTGTTATTTGAAACTCAAAGTTATGTTTATTCAAGGTACCCGCTTAATTAAAAGTGCTATATAATATCAGTATCACTTAACAACGGTCCTGCTTAGCAACCAAAATGTTGGCTCAGAAACTCTGGCATTGAAGCACGCAAGTCTTAAAGCTGTCAAGTTACAAGACCTTTGCACCCCTAACCCTTTAGGAAAAAAACCCCAGGGGTCTTCAAACCTGACAGCTTTAAGCCTTGCTGACTTCAACTCCCAGAATTCCTCCTCCAGTCATGTTGCAGCAACGTCATCTGCGTGGATCTGCTCCATCTTCGGTTTTTTTCACAGGAGGCAGGGCTGCTGCTGAAGATGCCAACGAGCCCCCACCGCCACTAGAACATGCATTTGTTTAGCATGACATAGAATAGTCTTTCAACCAGAAGTATGGAATAAAAGAGAGACTGATAAATATTAAAAAAATAAAACCAAAAAGCAGCTATTTATTTGAGTTCTAGATAAACATTTAGTTCGGATTTAATAGTGTTTCAGAGATGTGGCTGTCAGCTATTTGTGTATGTATGTTATTATTATGGAAGGTTAGATGAGATTTCACCAACATTATTCACCCCTGATTAATGCATTCATTCTAATAATTGAGTCTGACTCTGAATTACAAATCTATGTCTGAAGAATCTGGGTTAAGTTTTGGATTGGAAATTTGGGGAACATGAAAGTTTATGCATAATTTTTGTAATTTTTTCATTGGGTCTTAATAATGATTTTATTCATTTGGGATTTTTTTCATAGGCTTAACACAGCTCTAATTTTGTCATTAGGAGCAATGTAACATTGGCCACTAAAGTATTGTATACTGGTTGCCTTAGAAGGTAACACCTTTTGTATAGTAGGAACTTAAGATAGGCAGACTTCATACAGATAAACAATTGAGAAATATTGTTCTTTTTAAAAAGCAGTGTTAATTGCTGCACCTTTCTCATATTAAGTATATTAGCTCAAGTTCATGTTAGGAAAAACTTTCAGTCTTAAAGGTTTGGTGAGGAGAAATTCAAAAATTATTTTAAAGAATTTAAATTAAATTTGAGGCTACCTCTGCTTTCGCTCTCCCTCCCTCAGTTGTGCAGCAGCGGCAGCGGCAGCTCTCAGCCTATGGCGGAAGCGTCACGCAGGCTGTGGAAGGAGGAGGAGGAGGAGGAGAAGGGAACCAAAGAGAGGCTTTTACCGCCCCACAGCCAGGACCGTCCTTGCGCCTCAAGCCGCGTTTCTTCCTGCAAAGCCCTTCGGGCAACCCGAGAGTTCCGCTTGATGCCAGAAGGGCTTTGCAGGAAGAAACGCGGCTTGAGGCGCAAGGATGGTCCTGGCTGTGGGGTGCAGACTCGGCAAAAGCCTCTCTTTGGTTCCCTCCTCCTCCCCCTCCTTCCACAGCCTGAGTGACGCTGCCGCCGTAGGCTGAGAGCTGCCGCTGAAACAAGTTTGGGAAGGTCCTTTGCGGGTGGCCAGTTCTAGCCGCCTGCAAAGGACTTCCCCACGTTTGCTTTGAAAGAAACCTCTGCGCGGGGGTTTCTTGCCATGTGCGTGGCCGCGCAGCCGCGCACCTTAGAGGGAACAGTGCCCACTAATATAAAATACACAAGTTGTGTCTGACTTCATACGGAACAGTGATTGCATTAGAGTGGGTGTTGCCTTAGACAGGGATAACATAGATTCAAGTCCATTCTCAGTTGTAGAAACTAACTAGATAACTCAGGATGAATCATTCTCTCCTTGCCCAGCCAACTCAGGAATATTGCAGAGAAAAATGGACAATATGTATACTATCTTGAACTCCTGGGGAAAAGAAGAGGATGTCAGGGTTCCGGTGGATGCCCTAATTAAATCATGAGCCTTGAGCCAAGCTTCAAAAGAAATTCAGTTATTTATTAGGAGCTTCATGTCAGCATGTTCCAAGTGAAGCCAACTATGACCCTACATAATTTACGGCCCAGACATGACCCTGTTTCCCCCCTCCCCCCCAGGGTGTGTCATCAGTCACATTCACCAATGGAACAATTTCATGGGTTGTAGAGGTCACTCTCCTCCAACTGCTGTGGGTCTTGAGAGAGAGATATCTGGATTGTGCTTTTGTTTTGGGCTGCCGTGCTGCTTTGCCATTTTCTCATCCCCCTTGCCTATGGCAACTCGAGAGCAGGCCAGGGATGCTTTGCGAGTTGACAGAGGATATAAATAAAAAGAACTGAAAACAATCCTACCTACTTTAAGTCATCATTTCCCCTCTTCCTCAGACACATATTATTGGAAAATATGAGATGTGTGGACACTAAAAGTATTTCCACTCCAGAAACAGATGGCTTCAGAAGAGAACCATCCCAGAGCAGTATGGATCTCTAAAAGAAATGCACACAACCTTTGGGAATCTTGTGATGAACTGGATCAGGTGATTGAACAGAATACAGTAGTTAGAAAGCCTGCAGCTACTTAAAAATGTCATCAAATAACTGCCAGAAAAATCCTTGAGGTCTTTAACCAGACTTCTAACCAGACTTTTAACCCAACTTGATGAATAGCAATCCTACACGCATTCAACAATATATCCATCTGTCCTTTCGTTTTCTGAGTCTAATAATATGTTGATTGACTATTACATATGGAGATGATTACCTCGGACATGACTTTTCTTTAATGATTTAATATGGTTTTATATTGTTTTATTCCCTTTATTGTATTGTATTGGTTTGCTGATTTTATATATTATTTTAATTGTTTGTGAGCCACCTAGAGTCTTATATGGAGATGGGCAGCTGCATAAATGTGATTACTAAAATTAAAAAAAAAAACAGGCCAGTTCATTCAACAATAACCAGATAAACCACTCTGAGGCTATAAGATAATCTCAATTACATACAATTTTAAAAGGGACAGCTATTTTACTATATGTTTTAAGTGGAAGGAAGGAGATCTGTGTTGTCGTCAGCACCATGTTGTTAATTGTCACTTAATATGAAACATTTTTCAACTCGTAGACTCTGAAGCAAAAGCGCAACCTCTGATATATTTATTTCATTTACTTCTGACTTTCCTATTCCTTCCACATACAAACATGCCTGACAAATTCTGATAATACTTTATGCATCTCTTTGTGGGCTCCAGTCCTTTAAAGCGTAAGTCTTAATAGGTGGATTGCATTTAAGGAGCTTCTAGCTGCTTTTTAGTTTTGTTATGATTTTCCATCCGTTTCCTCTTCTAATATTGTGTCCCATCTTCCTTTAAAAAAAAAAAAAACATTCTTTTCTTAAGATCAGAAAGATGGCTCCACAGTAGGAAATATCTCTCATAGACTGCAACTCCCACCTTATTAAGTATAGTAAACCAGAAGGAAAAATTAGACTTATAGTATCATATCTGAAGTACAACCAGTTCTTACCCAACTTTATATGGTGTATTAAAATAATGCGTGGACTACTTTAGGGATAAGAGTGCTTTATTAATTTTAAAAGGATTGCATTATTAGTGAGATGCTTTAAACATTTATTACATTTGTAAGCTGCCTGATAACTGTGCACAGTATGAAAATTGAAACAAAATAACCATAAAACAGTAGCAAACACATTAGATAAATGTGGAAGAAAATAAAACCAACTTCTCTCAATTTAATGCCTTTTATATGTACATAGTCATGTAGGATGGATGCTTTCAGATTTTTAATTGAGTAGCATTAAAATCACAATAGCTAATTACTAATCCAATATATGAGTTTGGAGGGCAGGTTGGGGAAATCTGTTATATACATGTTATATACACGTGACTTCAATGAAAGAATCTACATCACTCTTTGGCACTAATGATTTTTTTTAAAAAATCAGTAAGAACAAAGAGAAAGAAAGAAACTTTTTTGATCTGATATAGTCTTCATGTATTACTAGTTTCAATGTATATACACTAGATTTTCTAGTTATAATATCTGGGATTGAGGATCTCAAGGGAAGTGTCTCCTAGCTTGAAAGATAGACTCTTCTTAGTTTAGAAAATGCATTATTAATGGAGTCTATTTTTGCCTCCTCTCAGCTGAAGAAATAGATGCCACAAGGATAACAAGAATGCTATTTCACTGTTGCAGCAATGTAGGTATAATAGCATTATAGGTATAGAAGGCATAATAACAAAAAGGTTGTCTGTTTTATACAAACAGAAACAAAGTGAGATATTTTGAGTGTCTTACATTTTCCAGTTACTCAGGACTGAGTTTTATATGTATTTTCATGTCTTACTGGCTTATCCATCCCGTCATCAAGGTTATGTTCACAATATTTTTTATATAAAGTGCAGCAAAACCTTCCATTAAAAAAAAATCCCCAAACTACAGCTGCTGTCAGCACTCTTCACTGTTTTGATCTTTGATCTTTATTTTGACTTTTCTAGTTCTGATCAGATGCAATTTCATTGTAGGCGGACATAACAAAGCAAGTATTTTGTGAAAATAAGTCAGTCTGAGTTTTCTGGGGAAAGGATGGAACAATAGACCATTTTTGGAAGGCCTTTTGAAGAAAATCCTTACAAGAAAAGAAAACATATGAAAAATATTGACATGGAAGGATTAGAAGAGAATTTAGAGAACATCTACTTTAATCCCCTGTCCAGTGCAAAAAATCCATTATTAGAACATTCTTGACTGATAGTCATTCATCTTCTGCTAAAGCTCCTCCAGCAAAGGAGAGTCCATCAGTTTCTAATTAAGATTTTTTTTTCTTGTTATCCAGTTAAAATCTGTACTCTTGAGCAGGTGATCTCATTTAACAACTGCCCTGTTCAGTAATCATTTGAAGTTACAACAGAGTAAGAACTTAAATGACGTCCTTGCAGTTTAAACCATCAGAATGTCCCCGTGATCATATAATCTAGATTTACAACCATTGCAGTGTCTTGGAGTCACATGATCTCTTTTTGCTTACTTCACAGCTGAGGAGCTTTCAGATGAGCTGAGTCAAGGGGTTTCTGGCAGTAAAATTACCACTCATGGTTTAGTGAAACCATGAGGTTTCACTAAATGGCTGTGCTGCTTAGAGATGGAATTGACATTCCCAATTGTGGTTCTTAAATAAAAGCTGTGATTTTAAACACCTTTCCACTTACACACCTTGGAACAAATTCAATATCATCTTCTGCGTGAAAGAAGTGAAGAGGATTGTCAGGTCTCATTCAACTCTTTTCCAGGCTAAATGTATGCCATGTCTCTAACTATTCCTCATAATTGTTTCTTTCCAATTTATTTTGGTTCTTGTCTGAATACGTTTAAGTGTATAAGTTAGCAATAGCAATAGCAATAGCAGTTAGACTTATATACCGCTTCATAGGGCTTTCAGCCCTCTCTAAGCGGTTTACAGAATCAGCATATTGCCCCCAACAATTCGGGTCCTCATTTTACCCACCTCGGAAGGATGGAAGGCTGAGTCAACTTTGAGCCGCTGAGATTTGAACAGCTGAACTGCAGAACTGCAGTCAGCTGAAGTAGCCTGCAGTGCTGCATTTAACCACTGCGCCACCTTGGCTCTCAATGCCTGCTCCTAAAATGAGGCACCCAGAAGTGAATTTAGGTATGGATTGACCAATATAAAGAGAAACTCTGATTATTACTATTAAACTATTTTACTATTAACTAAACTATTACACTGTACATCTAAGATTTGTATCTTTTTTGCATCTGCTTCTCACCGACTTAAGTTTGTGATCCATCTGACATATCCTTTTTTACATGTAATTCTGCTTAGTATAGTCCCTACCTCAATATTATATTCATTCCACTGGTGGTTACTTATTTAAAACTGGAATTTTGCATTTCTCCAAGGTGAAATTTCTCTTCCTGATATTTGCTTTTTGTTCCAGCTTATCAAGATCCGCCTGAATATTGATTGGGTTTCTAAGATACTTGCTATCATTTCATCTTTGTTGTCTTTTACACATAATTTGCTAATCCTATTTTCTAACCTCTACTTTGAAAATTTATTCAAAATATATTGAATAGGTAAGTCCTAGAACATAGATTTTTGACAACTTCTCTTGTTGCCAACCAACCAAAATATGGTGCATTTTGAAACAGGGATAGGTTATATGATAGTCACATAGAGTCCATGATCCTTCTCAAGGAGAAAATAATAAGTATTGTTATTGGAAGAATTACGCAAGATTTTCTTCCCCATGACCTGAATACTTATGAGCTTTGGAACCAGAAGGAATGAATCTAGTAGGTTTTGTTAATCTAGAAAGCATTTGTGATTGATAGTGTGGTAATGACACACTCGTGTTTAGTATGTGCCTCAACCACTAGATGTCCCTGTATACTGGACTGAGTCCAAGCTTAGCAAAAGAGTGATAGATGAGGAATACCAATTTTATGAACAGTTGAAAAACCTTTAGCTAAGGACACAAATCGTAGCCCTGAAATATCTTTTCTGCTTTTCTAATAGCACATGTTCCAAGGTATTTTTATGAACTGATCATGCTTTCTAAACAAGTAGTTGGATTAGAATGTCATTAACATTCAGATCCTTTCTTCAAGGGAACAAAGCATTAGAATGTCTTTCATTGTTGCTATCACTACCTTAAATGGGTATTTCCCAAAACTCCACAATGCTCTCTATTTACTGCAGACTCATTTGCCTCATCAGTGTTACACTGAATTTCTTTCCTTTCCCAAGGAATGGATTTTGTGTATGTTTCCACATTTATACCAACAAGTGAATCTCACTCTCCTTTTAAATACTGTGACCTGTTTGCTGGCATATGTGTGATTCATGGCCTGAATAGAAATTTCAGTTACATGTATTAATTTTTCTATTAGAAGAATTGTCTGCTTTACATGTCACCACCCTATGAAATTTCTCTCCCATCTTCCACCTCCCCATTTCCTGCTTCTTGCATTTTAAGGATAATTTTCTGGCTTCTCTCTCTCTCTCTCTCTCTCTCTCTCTCTCTCTCTCTCTCTCTCTCTCTCTCTCTCTCTCTCTCTCTCTCCCTCCCTCCCTCCCTCCCTCCCTCCCTCCCTCTCCCTCCCTCCCTCCCTCCCTCCCTCCCTCCCTCCCTCTCTCTCTCTCTCTCTCACACACACACACACACACTATAAATGCAAAAAGGACTGATAGTTTGAATAATATTAAATAACATTAAGAAGAATTTTACTTGCTGTCTTAGTATCTGTTGTGTATGCCTAATATCTGAACATGGCCAACGAGATCATACAATTTCATCAGAATGGTCCCTCTGTTAGTGATCTATTTATTCCATGAATGTATGCAATACATTCAGTTGCAGGAACTGGGTATGTCTAATTTAATGAAAAGAAGGACTAGGGGAGACATGATAACAGTGTTCCAATATCTCAGGGGTTGCCACAAAGAAGAGGGAGTCAAACTATTCTCCAAAGCACCTGAGGGCAGGACAAAAAGCAATGGGTGGAAACTAATCAAGGAGAGAAGCAACTTGGAACTGAGGAGAAATTTCCTGACAGTTAGAACAATTAATCAGTGGAACAGCTTGCCTCCAGAAGTTGTAAATGGTCCTACACTGGAAGTTTTTAAGAAGAGATTGGATAACCATTTGTCTGAAGTGGTATTTCCTGCCTAAGCAAGGGGTTTCCTGCCTAAGCAAGAGGTTGGACTAGAAGGTCTCCAAGGTCCTCTCCATCTCTGTTATTCTATTCTAATTCTTTTTCCTCTGGATTGCAAAGAAGCCTATGTTAAATTGCTTATATTATGGCTAAACCAAAGCTGGGTAATTAAAAATTAAACAACTATAGATTAAATCTTTGATGTATGTTCCAAAGTAAGAATGCTTAGAATTTATTGTTTGTTAGAGCCGAGGTGGCGCAGTGGTTAAATGCAGCACTGCAGACTACTTCAGCTGACTGCAGTTCTGCAGTTCGGCTGTTCAAATCTCACCGGCTCAGGGTTGACTCAGCCTTCCATCCTTCCGAGGTGGGTAAAATGAGGACCCGGATTGTTGTTGGGGGCAATATGCTGACTCTGTAAACCGCTTAGAGAGGCCTGAAAGGCCTATGAAGCGGTATATAAGTCTAACTGCTATTGCTATTGTTTGTTTGTTTGTTTATTTATTGTGTCCCTCATACAACCACCTTATTGGACCTCAGCATGCAATTTAATCTCTCAGCTACTCACCCCCTTTATTTTTGCTGCTTTTTCCTCTGTATCATTTGATCCATCTTACCTGCTTCTGAGAGCTGTTAAGATGCAAGTACTGAGCTGTGTACCATTACTTTGACAAGGCAGTAACTTGTTACGCCTACACATGTAGGATGGGACCAAGTATATCATAATGCAGGTTACATTACTTGTTTTCATCGCCAAGACCATCATCTATACGAGCAGTTATCAGCAATTCTGACCTGTACTGTCGGCTGTTTTCCGTTTAAACAAGGCATCCTATACTTGCCTCCTCCCAACGCCTTTTCCCCTGGCAGTTTTTATACCTTGTTTGTACTTCTGAAAATGTATCAGAAAACCTTTTAGAAGTTCAACAATCATACATATGCCTATTTTTTTCCCGAAAAGTTGATTTTTTCTTTAAATGAAAAATAGCAAAAGGAACCACCTGCATGTTCTTTGTCTAGTGAACTTTTTTTAATTAAGAAAGCACAGATTTGGGTAATGTGCTATGACTTATTTTAGATATTCCTAGTCTCTAATAGCATTGGCAGTGACTGCTACTGCTTCTGAGTAAAGTACTTGAGACTGGTGCTCAAGGTTCTGTGTGTGTGTGTGTGTGTGTGTGTGTGAGTGAGAGAGAGAGAGGGGGGGGAGGGGAGTGTCTCTGTTTATTGTATGTAAATAAAATGGGGATAGAGATGGGTGGATAGAGAGAGAGATGCAGAAATAAGGATTACAATTTTCTTGTTCTTTTTAATTTAAAATTCAAATACAGTAGCTCTTAATGGATACAGCAAGATTATTTGCTCCACAACATACTGTCCTTGAGTAATATTTGCAAAATATAACAGAATTTGGGTTTAATCATGATTTAAACCTAAGAGTTTTGAACTTGATCCTTCACATATTTATCCAGGAAATTTAAGATGGAACCTTCAAAGGACAAACCACAGATAGACAGACAGACAATAAGCACAAATGCACACACGCACAAACACACACACACACACATCCCTTCTTTTAGCTGAAGTTGCACATCTGTGTCACAACAGACTTGATTTTTCCCTCATGTTTTTTTTCTCCAGGAATGTTGTTAAAATTAATTTCATCTAGATTTCTCTTGAATTGATTGATCTTGTTTATGAGGGCAGTGGCTGCATTCACAGTTCTATACTGTGTTTTCCCCTCCACATTTTTCTACATAGTGTAAGCATTTTGTACAATTTATCACGGTTTTAATTTCCTCCAGTTTATTCATAACTTTTCTTCTTCTTCAGAGGGTACATAAGCACAAAACAAACATTGACAGAATATTACAAAATCTCACAACTTACATAGAGTCATACAAAGACATCTTTTGTGGATGTCTCTTGTGATATTTGGAAAAAAAAACCTGCCAATGTTTTGGTAGCCAAGTGCATGTCCCCCTATAAACTTAATACTACTTTTCTAAAAAGATATTTTTACCTGTTCCATAAACTGAGTTTTCTCTTGTCTGTACAAATGTCAGTTCCATAAACTGACATTTTCTCTCTCATTTATTTAAGCAATAACGTTATTAATTGCACTTTTTTCTTTGCATTTTTCCTAAAAAAAATTGGAAGAGATTGTGCAAAATTTGTGATACTTTCAAAACTATCTATTGCTCTGTATGGTTGGGCTATTCTGTTGTAAGATGTATAGTGGCAGCTTTGTCTACAATAACCATATGTGTGTGTACTCTTTAAAGAATAACTGAGTAAGAACACAACTGAACTTAAAAAAAATTAATCACTCTACTAGTTTTTTTCACATAGTTAACTCAGCAAAGGTATTTTGATGCCATGTTAAGCCTATAATGGTGATGGGAGTATTAAATGAATAGGAGTTGCACCAATGGCTATAACATATTAATGGAAAAAAAAGAAAGGAAATGAAACGAATGCATTAACTGCAAACAAGCGCAAGTGCCATTTTCTAAATTCTTAATTTAGACTTGAAACTGCTCCAGCTCATTTGTTTCCTCAAATGAGAACTCTCTAGCCATGATTCATTGTCTGGAGAATTTGAAATTAACAACTTCATTCCAACAGTATTAAAGCTTCTGTGAATGATGGGACAATAATCCTGAATAGGAATGGAAGAGGTAAGAATGATAACATCAGTCTGTGCTATTCTGGATTTAGCTACAACCATCTATGGAGAGCCATCTGCTCCTTGTCTCTCGCAACACTGACATTTTAATCAGTTTTACTAAAAGGAATAGCAACAGCATTCCATATACATCTGTCTTTGGACTGACATTTGCAAGCCATTTTCTCCTCAGTGGTCAGGCTAGATCAAATGAACATTCAAGAGCAAATTAAATTGATGAATTTATGTAACCGCTTAGAAGACCGAGGAATAAACAGGCTGATCAAAGGACATTATTCAAGAGGAAGACTTCCAGATATAATCTAAGACAATCTTAATCACCCTTTTGTTTTGATTTTATTCCTCAAGGTGACACGTTTCCATATTTTTTTTTCTGAATATTGATGCCATCAAGAAGAGTTGGCCAAAGACTGATGGATGGAAATGTAGAGGATCTGATTTGCCAGATGCAAAACTCTCACTCCCAACATTAAAGCCACTGAATCAGTAAACTGCAATCTCTGTTTAGTTTGGGAGATTAACTGTCATTATGCAAAAAGTTGAAACTACATTCTAGCATCAAAACAAAATTGCAGAATAGCATCTTATGGCCAGACTTTCTGACTGATCATACCAGAGTATTTGACTCAAAGGAACCAAACCCATGAGATGGGCAGAAAATAAACTTGATAAATAAATAAACAAACCACAAAGAATCTTCTATCTCTCTTCCTATAAGCACCTTCTTATAGCAACTTTCTATTATCATTATCTTGTATATATGTGCTTTATATGCATACACATACGCAAATGCATCTACATCTACATCTACATCTACCTACCTACCAGTGGTGGGTTGCTAATCCCGTTCCAACCGATTTGGTTGGAACGGGGCCGGCGGCGTCCTTGTGCACGCGCGCAGTTCACGCATGCGTCTTAGCGCCTGCACGATGCTCCAGCTGCTCGTGGAGAATTGCGCAGGTGCTGTATGTGCCATCCAGCTGCTCGCGGAGAATCGCGCAGGCGCTGTATGTGCCATGTCCCTGCGTGGAAGCGCAGAAGCCTTCCAAGACCAGTAAGGAGCACGGGCGGGTGGGTGGCCCTTCGCCCTTCCTGGAAGTTACTTACTTCTGGGTTCGCTGACCAACCGGTTCGCGGGGACCGCCGCGAACCGGTTGAAACCCACCGCTCCTACCTACCTACCTACCTACCTACCTACCTACCTACCTACCTACCTACCTATATCAGAGGGGCAAACAGTAAAAACTATTTTTAAATACACAGAAGGAACGTTGACTAATCATAGTCAATAAAGCAAACTAGATGAATCAATGTCCTAATTTAATATAAAGGTATTTTCTAGATTATCATCCGCAGAATATATTCATTATACTGAACTATTCATACATGGTTGGATTTTTGAAACTAGTTAGAGCTTCTGGCTCTTATTCTCCATTAATCAGGAATTTTATTTATTTCCCAGTGCTGTGTTCTGCCCCCCTCCATCCGTTAATGAACGCAGACACAGGCTTAGCTGTTTGCCACTCTTTATTCACAGCAATTATAATCCTGTTGGCTGAAAGCCCAGATACGACTCACTTGCAAGACACTGGCAGCAACCCAGATTCCAACAGACACGGGAACACAAAGCAGACCAGACAAGGAGTTCTCCAGATTACTATGAACTGTTGTGCCCTACAAAAGGACTCCTCCCAAAGTCCCTTCTTATATACTCTCTTTGGAAAGGCCAAGCCACAACCACCTGGGCTTGATTATCTCTTATGAGTCTGTCTCCGTAACTTCTGCCTCTGTTTTTCCGCCCTCCGATGCCTAGCATCAGGAACAAACTCCCTTTGATCTTCCCCACTGCTCCTTGCCTCAGGCGCCTCCTGGTGGCCAACCAGCCTCTCTGGTCCCTGTTCTGAGTCTGAACCCGGCCCAGGATCCTCCACATCTTCCATAGCAGACTCATTGGGGCCTCACTATCGGAGTCCATTGGCAGCTCCAACGGCTCCTGCTGGGCCACAACAGTGCTCTATGTCTCACTTTGGGCCAATTATATCTCTCTATATAATAACTGTAGCTGATATACAACCAGTCCAAGTTATGGCACACATTAATTGAAAGTGAATATTCTGTTTAGTTAATAGTAATACTTAAATGCATAACATCTTCAACGTGCTGTACAAACATTAACTAATTAGTACCCCCAACACTCCACCGAGGTGTGTAATTATGTGTATTATTAGAGCTGGTAAAATTATTCCTTACGAATAAATTAGTCAGCAGAATTGGCTTTTTTCCCAATTGAAAAATTTATATGACTCTCAGACCTAATATCATTCGCATCTCTTCAGTATGGTAGCAAGTGCAGTGCCAAATGTCTACTTTACTTTTTAAAAAATTTTTCAACTTGATGGTAAATACATAACAAAAAAACTAAAGAAAGAGTCAATGAGTTTCTTAAGGGAAGAGTGTACGCTTTTGCATTTGTTTTAAGGGATACCAAGTGACTTTTAGAACGTTAGGTTTGTTTCCCCTATCACAATTTCTCCAGCTGTTTGCTGTCTCTCTGGATTTTTATATAATTTTTGAAATTTAAAAATACATAACAGGAAAACAATAACAGCATCATTTTGCCACCTTGTAAAAATAATGTAAGTAACTACATAATGTTTTTATGGAACTTTGTTTTATGGAACATATGGAAAACACTACATGAATTTCAATTACTTTTTCATTGAGAGAAACAGCACTTATACAGGTCACAGGTTAGCCTGTGTGGTCCCACAATTGCTTGCACATTCACTGAACATTTGGAGGAGGTGTTGTGAACCTTGTTATGATAGAAATTATCAATTGTATCTGTTTATGGTTGTTTATCACTATGAAGTATGATTTGTAGAAACCAGCATTCTGAATCACCCTGAAATATACAATTCTATACACAGGAACAGATACAGATCACACACTCTGTCTTCTTTCTTGAGGTTCTTTTATTCTCCTTTCCATTTCAAGACTTCACTGGCAGGAAGAAATGAACAATATGACACCACTATCTTTCTTTCACCTTCCATTTTAATTTTGTCTCAGCCATGGACAATGCCTTCTTCTACCTCTTGAAGGAAAAAGGAGTAGAAGCAGAGTACTTAGGGAGTTAGGTAAAAGCGAGTGAAGACTTTTATTAGCTCAAGAGAGTCAGAATGAAACTCTGCTTATTTTCTTGTTTGTAATGATGCCAGAAAATATTTCAGAAAACATGAAATTCGCCTCTTTTTAAGGGGAGATTTAAAAGCCCAAAAGTGTATGTCCAAGACATAGCTTGCTGAATTAGTTGAATGTCCTAATTAGAGTAGGAAGTGAGGAAGAAAATTGGGTCGGAAATGTTTTATGGTGGGAAAGGAGAGAAGATATGAGACAATGTGTAAAATCTGGTATTTTATGCTAGAAAATATGACTCCTCAAGTGAGGAGTCTTCCTTCCCATGCACAAAGATTTGTCGAGACTGAAAAAGAACATCTCCAGTTCTTTTGTTTTATTTGTAATTCTATTATGCCCTTCTTGATAGAATTCTATTGCTACTTTTCTTGTGTTTTCTTGTGTTTTCTTGTGTCACCTCAATATGTGGCAAACTCCCTTATGAAACTAAAGTTCAACTTCAGCTTAACCTTTTAAAAAAGGCAAAAGTACTGTATAGCAAGCAGGGAATCAGACTGTTTCGTCATCGGGGGGGGGGAGTTTATTTTAATTTTAACCTGCCTTGCCTTGCACCCACTCCAATTCTGAATGAAAAGCAAGTGGGGAAATTGTGCCGTATAATTCAGCATTGTGCATATGGGAGGGCCCAGAGAGATTATTATAGCAGGCTACATTGGGATCATTAGGTAACCATAGCAACCCAAATCCTTTTTTTATACACTTTGTGGTGCAATTCTTTTAGTTTTGTTGTCTTTCTTGCCAAATGCCATGAATATAGAAATCTTGCCTTGCAACATGCTTTTCATTTTTAGTTTTGGCGAGGTTGACAAAGATTGACATTTTAATGATGTTCCTTCAAAAGAACACAAGAGGAATTTAAGGGTCGTTCAGGAATGCAGAAGATGGAAAAGAAAAGAAATTGGGTTTTTTTTTTTCAGGTGTAAAGCAGCCTGGATACCTTGGCCAAGTTAATACAGTGGCTTAACAATCCCTTATCTGTGAATATGTTCAAGATTGCGAGTGGGATACTGCACATATTTAATGAAAAATTTATTCCCATATAGCTCTGCAATGATTGCTCTCAATTGTGGCTAAATGATGGATAGTGGGGATCATGAGATAGCTAAATAGAGAGACAGGTTGCTAGTGGTTAAGGCTAAATGGCAAGAGGCTATTAGTTGTAATGAAAGCAAGTTGGGCCAGGCACCCTCCTTCAGCTCAACCCACTTCACAGAGTTCTTGTGGGGAAAAAAAGGAGGAGGAAGGTGTGTTGGCTGTTTTTGCTGTCTTGAGTTGTTTGTAAAAAATAATAGCAACAACACTTAGATTTCTATACCAGCTTCACAGTGCTTTACAGCCTCCTTTAAGTGATTTACAGAGTCAGCCCATTGCCCCCAATAATCTGGGCCCTCATTTTACCAACCTTGAAAGGATGGTAGGCTGAGTCAACCTTGAAGAAAGGTGAGATACAAAGTAAATAAATAAATATGTCTCGCTTCACTTTATGATTGTTGGAATAGTCTCCGTATCCTGCTCCATGTAGCTCTCCGACTTTCCTAATTAGGATTCGGGAGTAAATTCTGATTTCCTGATACTTGACTGATTTGATTTTCCAACTGGATTAGAATCTTTATTGAAGACAAGAATTAAGCCACCTTATTGCCCACTAATGCATACACATACACCTCTGATGTTTAAATTTAAGACTTCTAGCTTCCTTCTTTCAATTCATGGGTACTTCGGGAATCATGGTTGGCTGTTGGTGGCCTTAAAACCAAGTAATTTTTGTAAGCATCTATAATCCCCATTTCTGGCTAAGAACGCCTGGTGTCTTCTAGTCTTAATCTCCATACAAGCTTCTTTTGCAAACCTTTTTAGAAGCTTTGGAATTGGAGATAAGAAGCAATTAATTTTTTTCCCCTCTTGAATGGGAATCTATTGAATTCATACTCCCCAATCGGATATTTAAAGTGAAACATTCTTAACCTTTTGGCATTTATTTATCCTCAATCGGTCTCTTTCCTCCTCCTCAAATTTTCCAGATCTCAAGGAAAAGGGAAAACATTTACATTTTTTCAATTGGATTTAGGGTAGAATCTAAGTCCTAAATACAGTAAATATATAAGTATTGCTTATACTTATACTTGCTTAGAGGTGTACTAGCATTGCATCACCTTAACTTACTTCATCATAACTTGAATAAATAAATAAGATGGATTTTTTTTTTTAAAGAGATTTTTGAGAGTAATAGGCATTTCATGTGATGTGACTTCCAGAAAAATGTGGAAAATGAGGTCCAGGCAGAAGAAGAAGATCATGGCTTCAAACTCAAAGGGACTGGTTTGGACAAAACTCAGCAGCACTTTTTCATGCGGCTGTTGACAAAGATAGGATTGCCAACATCCCTTCCCCTCTGTTGAGAGAGAGCTGTTCGTTTTTGAGATCGATGGCCTCTTTGACCCCTGTTTCAAACCAGAAGTCCTCTCTGTCCAAAATGGTGTCTTCAAAAAAGTGGTCTTTGTCTTTTAAATACAGATGGACTTCTGAAACGTGTCCTGATGGCTTTGTTCTCCTAAGCTGTGCCATGCACTTATGAATCTTTCCATCCCCACTATCCAGTCAGAGCTGAAGAAGCTCTTGGATGAGAAGTGAAATGTCTTCAAAGAAAAACCAGAAAGTCCAGTTGCCTCTTGAAAAAAAAAGCACCTTTGGGACATTTAGATGCTTCGCAACCATTAGGCATTTATGCAGTCACATGATCGCCATTTGAACACTTCACCCGCAAGCCATGGTCATGTGATGGCTTACATAATGACTGTACTGAAAGTCCTAAGTCTGGAGCAGTCATATATCTATGCTGTCTTACTTAGTGACCCTGACAGTTAGCAACAGAGTTGCAAGTTCTAAACGTGAATGTTAGGAGAGTCGTGTCTGTACTATGAAATTGCACGGTCAGGAGTTGAGTTGGAGAGAGGGATTTTTTAGCTGTTCTAGGTGTTAGAGAAGAAACCAGTGGAAAACTTCATAATGGCATGTCACCGATAAATGATATGCTAACATATGCAAGAAGCACTTCTTCCATTCCATGTTGCCTTCATTTTCTAAGTGTAATGTTGACCAACAAAAATTATATATATATATGTGTGTGTGTGTGTGTGTGTGTGTGTGTGTGTGTCACAACCCCTGGTAAGCCCCAATTATGGGAGGAAGCTAACTGCTTCCAACATCTGTCGATCGGCTCGTCACAAGAGTCCATCACGACAGAAACCCAATATTTTTACTGTTGCCTTTTGTTATATTTGTGTTTTTATTTGTGCTGATAAATAAATAAAGGGAGACTAGTATAGATTTATTTCAAGCTATTTAGCTCTCATCAGCTAGCCACACCCTTACTGGGATCGAAGCACAGGTTCGAATCCCAGTAAGGGTGTGGCTAGCTGATGAGAGCTAAATAGCTTGAAATAAATCTATACTAGTCTCCCTTTATTTATTTATCAGCACAAATAAACACACACACACACACACACACACACACACACACACACACATATATATATATATATATATATATATATATATATATATATATATATATATATATATATATATATATATATATATAATATTTTGTTTAAAATATTGAGACTTCTAGCTTAGTAATGAAAAAAAAAATAGAAATCTTTCTTGGGCAATTTGTATTCCAGACTTCAAGGGAAAAGAATTGAATATCTGTCACATTTCATCTGGAGGGAATCGTCTATATAGCTGTAATATTTGCTCTTTCGCTAGCTGATCAAATAGAATACCAATTTATGGGAATCACTCAGCTGACCAATTGACCAAAATATTCATGCCGAAATGAAGACAATTCTGTTAATGACAACATGGATCAAAGGATTCCAGATGAAGAGTTAACTTATAAACATTATTCCCTCCCACACTTTCCCTTCTTACGTTATTTCAAAGATTTGCAGCAAAGCACACTGTTCAAACCCACATCTTACAATTTATATTTGATTCTAATATCTGCTTTTAAGGCTTTACATTCCATGGACAGCACTGAGAATTATGGGTAATATTGTTGCAATTGCGCTTTCCTTAAATTCATTTATATCCATTACTTTAGTCCAGTAATATGCATTGCGTTACTTGCATTTTACATGAAATGCAAAGCCTTGTTACTCATACTGAGTAACAGAAAATAATTAAGTTTATGAACCCACCCACCTGTTGGAATCCATTCCATGTGTGTGTGTGCAGGGCAGTTTCTGCTGTCTGAAACACACATACACAGGGATGTATGTGTGTTTCAAACCCAGAATGGATTCCAACACCCACCCACCCCAAAAAATTATTTCCAAGGAGTTGCAGTACATGAGTAAATTCTGAAGCTTTGCAAACAGTGAGGGGTCCTTGGTGCTCTCTGAGCTTGGTTGTTTTCTTGCAGACATTTCATTACACAAACTAGGTAACACCATCAGTGAATAGTCTCAATTTGCAAACAGTCTTTGTGGATGATATCTTAGTTCCCAAGTCATGTCACTAAAATCTGACAATTTGCAGTAGGACACAATTTATATGTCTTTGAAAAGAATCTTTATGTATCATTTGTAAACTTTGGGTATATGTGTGTGTGTTTTAAAAAATTCCAACTTTCCAATGAAAGAATTGAAGAGGACTGAAGACTTAGGTCCTATAGAGTCAATGACATCATTGTTTCCCCACATCTGTCTCCTGAGAGGCCAACACTTTTTGAAAAATTAGATATTCAGCAGCAGATATGGGGGGGGGGGGCATTCCATTTTGGATGTTGTCCTTATCACAAGCCAGAGTTCATCACAATACTTTAGACGAAGAAGCATCTGAATTTTGATCATGTGACCATGGGGATGCTGGAATGATCATAAGTTACTTTTTCAGTGCCGTTGTAACTTTGAATGGTCATTAAATGAACTGTTGTAAGTCAAGGACTATCTGTAGTAGAAAGGCTACTTTCAAGTGCAATAAACCTGTATTAATTTAAACAAGGCTGTTTAAATCAATACAGGTTTATTGCATGCTAACTCTCTGTAGAAGAATCTGAACTACTAACAGTCAAAGCAAATCGGAGGAGATAAGAATCAATGGAATTTAAATTGGACTGGACGTAGATCTCTTGTGGGTGTGAAAGAACTCAAGACTAATGATGTGCTTAACTGCTCCCTCAGGCTCAATCTGGTCATCCCCTGCAGCTACAGATAATGCCTCACCCCTTAACTTAACTGTAACTCCTAGAAAGTGGGAATTGTTAGCAGGTACTCCCTGGATATCTATGTAAAGGTCATAGAAACTGGATCCCTTTTCAGGTATTTGGCAACCAGCATGCATTTTTTTTATGGTCATGAAGTCTTGTGAACATCATCTGCAACCATCCTAAGTGGCCTCAACAGGAGTAGCTGCGATAGGATTTACTTAATGATTGCAGACATTTGATTAATGACTGTGTCAAAATTAGATTGTAAATTTGGGCCCAACTCACTTAATAACTTAGCGATGGAAGTTCTGGTCCCAACAGGCGTTCCGGAAGTTACTTCCGGGTCCACCGGTCGAACCTCCTCTCACCGGCTCACTGGATTTCACGAACCGGTTTGCCTGAACCGGTGCGAACCGGCAGAAACCCACCACTGCAACTGTGGTAATAAGTTGAGAACTACTTGTAAAGATTTAAAGTGGAATAGAAGAGTATATAATATAGGATTAAGCAAGATGAAACATTGAGATGTGTAGCTCTTGGAATCTGTGGCAGCTGTCTAAAACTGAAGGTGATTATTTTCTAAGTAAGATTCTCAGAGGTCTCTTTAGCAAGTGTTGAGATAAAGAGATGAGATTACAAGAATTCCTTCAAAGCGCAATTTTCAGTTTATAACCTTTTTGTATTTTAGGCCAAAGACATTCTGAGTCTTTTGTTTTTCCCCAACAGTCTTTATAATCCTTAATCATTGATAACTAAAAAACATTCTTCTAACCTTTTACATTACTTCTCCTTTTTTGGTTGGCAACTTTCTCTTACGCTAACACACACACACACACACAGACAGTTTTCCCCCCATAAAAGTTGGGTTACTTGCAATATTATTCCAATCTCTAGAAAATATGTCATTCCACAATCTTAATTTTCTGCACTGTTGAAATCATGCCATTACTGAGTTTTCCTGTAGGAGTCAACAAATAAATTCTGTTGGGATGAGCAGTGTTGAAATAACATGTCATAGCATTCTGTGGCACAAAAGCAGGAGATCACGTAGTACTATCGGAAAAAAACCTGTTTGCTTTTGGAGGTTCAAAGGATATGTTTAATGAAAGTTAACCTTCTGCTTCTGAAATTTCCAATTGAGGTTTAGATAATTTCCTTTAGTATACTAAAAGTTTTCCATGGTCAAAAATTCATAGACATATGACCGGTTGATAAGCAAGTAGAAATGAAACTTAACAGCATAATTCAAAGGTCACATTAATTAAGAGAAGAAATTTAGCAGAGGTATTTTTTTCCCATGTTTCATGCATTCGTGCTTTATGTGTAGAGCACATAAAGTCATAGTGTTGCTGTCAGACCCTGGCTGTTATTTAAGGAAAGTACATTGCCTACATGAGAAACAGGAAGCAAAGATTTTTATCCTTGTCTAACTTTGAATTCTTGTTACAGAGATGAGGGAGGAGGTGCCTCTACTTTGCACACATTTTTATTTATATGATTTTAGAATAATACCAGAGAGATCGAAGAATGACCATATACTTCCCAGAATTGCATCAATTCCAGATGTGCAAATTGAAATAATAATAACAGTAACAACAATAACAAGCAGCATATTTCTTAGGAATATCTCATCCAGTCAGATTTAATAAAAGAAATGACTTTCAAATAAGAAAATAACTTTGGTGAAATATCTCATGTGATTTTTTTTTTGCAGATATTTTGTTGGATGTTAGTCCGAGAATATCTGTGAATGTCTTCTATTTCACTATACAAATATCTCTCTTTATTAAAAAATAAAAGGTTAACAAGGCAAGGAGCATGGCTTCCATAGATAAAATAACATCTAATCAGAGTTCCCAGCTATAGACAGAGGTTTTTTGCTAAATATACTAGATCTTTACTTTCTTTTGGCTGATAGCTTTCATTTTAATTTTCTAGACTTACTTATCAGTCAGTATATTTTTAGTGTGTGCTTTAATAATAACTGCAATTTCCTATTTTTAACCAACTTGGACAGCTAGTATCCAAAACAAGTTAGATGTTTAAATAAATACAAGCGAAATAAATTAATATAAACAAGGTTTTTGTTTTATTTTGTTTTTTTTAATCTCAGACATATATTTAAATACAATATTGGAACTTACTTGGAATTTAGAATAAAATCTGTGCCACTGCAGTTGTATTTAAAACAACTCTCTTAGAAATTAGTAATAACTAAATACTTTCAGTATAATTATATTATTTTGATTGTTAGAGGAACATGTAGATGCAAAAAAATCCATGCTGCTTTAACATTCTTTTGGATCTGGTATCTGGATCTCAAACATGTATTTAATTATTTATGGCTTGTTCAAAGTTATAATGAGAGAAAATATGAAAATGTGTTCATAAATGCTAATTATATAGCAGAAGACATAAATCAATGGTTCTCAACCTTCTCAATGCCGCAACCCTTTAATACAGTTCCTCATGTTGTGTTGACCCCCAACCATAAAATCGGTGTCTCAGTTCCTAAGACCATCAAAAATATGTGTTTTCCAATGGTCTTAGGCGACCCCTGTGAAAGGGTCGTTCGACCCCCAAAGGTGTCCTGACCCACAGGTTGAGAACCATTGACATAAATGATATGTACATAACAATAACTTATTAAATATAATTTAGAGACCCCATAAACAGAGTTCCACATGGAAGAACATGAAATAAAACTTACAGTAGTTTTAGGAGATGTAAATTTAAAATTGTGGGATTGATGCAACATATGTTACTTGTTATTGAATTAACTAATTTTGTGGATTTGAGTAATATATTAAATCTTAAACGAATTGAAGGAACTGGACATATACAGAGACAAAAATTAGCAGCAATTAAGCTTAAAACACTTCAGTGCAGTTGCAAACTCTTAACAAACTGGTTAGATGTGTTATGTAATGCCTGTCAACACTTCTTATAGTCTTGTAAACACAAGCAAAGCAAGGCAACATGATCTATGTTAGTGGAACCCTACATTTTGTAAATTCATCCCAAAGACGTGGTCATAGCTAGGCCGTCATTTAGAACAGCTAGTTCATGCATTGATTAAAGACAATTTTGCGGTATGACTGTAAAGTATATTCAGTTATGGCTTACAAATGCAATGTTTGCAATGGTTCTCAACATTTGCTTCTCTGGAAGTCAAATGATTAAAGAGAAATATATTATGTGATTAATGCTTCAGCCCATTAATCAGGCTAATTAATCAACTGAAAGCTGGCAAGAGTAATAAAAATGGCACTGAACTTTTTAGGAGCTAAAAAAAAATATCACTCAAACTTGCACTTAATTACTAGTGAAAGATCTAAAATAAACTCATTTCAATCTCCTCCCCTACTGCTTGGTCATATGCCAGCATCACACCTGCTATAGTGTTGAGTTTCATCCATATTGACAAAGGAACCAAAAGACTAGCACACAAGTACAGAGGCACACCCAGAGGCATTAAAGCCAAGCTCAAGTCTTCAATTATATTTTCTCTTGTGTGTGCTCCATAATGGGCTGTGTTCCATTCCTTCTGAGGCAAGAGGAACATTTAGCATTGTCATACTGTTATTATAATGGAGTAGTTTACTCTCAAGTCCTCTCCTTCTGATCTTTCCCGATTTAGTCCTCATCTGGAATGAAACAGAGTACCATGGTTCCAGGCAATAGACACATAGTAAGCAAAACTCTGAGGCAGGTGAATTCCTCAAAGAATAGCTTTATTGGACATATCATATTGGCACAGACCTGATGAAAACCGTTTCTGAAGGTTCTCATGGTTTTTACCTAATTAAAAGTAAAAGTGTGTCACTTTCTCAAAAGAATCAGTCACATAGTCCAATCACGGTGCTGTCTGGTTGCCTGGTGACATCACTCCTCTTTCCTCTGACTAGGTGTGAGAATGTCCTTGGTTCCCAAGAGAAAATACTTTGTTTTGACTACAAAATCCCACCTATCTCAAATCCACTCCCCACTCCCATCCTTCAGCTCCAGTGTGGCAACACTGAAGCTTCTAAAATACCTTTGGTCAGGTCAGCTTCAGGTTTGGCACAGAGATTCCAATAAATAAATGTGTAAATAAATGCACCTACAAAACAGAAACAAAACTTGAGAATTACAAACTAAAAATACATATGCATCACAAACAAGCCTTAAGAAAAATATAAAAATAAACTTAAGAAAGCTACAACAATAAGTAGGTAGCTTAAGAAAAATGCAACAATAAGTCTAATGATATGAAATGTACTACAAGCCCATTTTTAAATAACGAATTAAACCTTGAGCACAGTCTTTCCTTTATGATGATAAGAGTCAGTTCAAAGGCTGATAGTGCAGACATTTCATCAAGATAGCTGTTGGTATCTTTTACTGAAATATCTTTATAGGAATGTATGATGCATTTTTAACAGAAATCCAGGGATGGATAATTCAACTTACGTATATTTAACTTCCTTCTAAAATCATGGTTCCCTTTAATAAAAAGGCTGAGCGAATACAAAGCAACCACAAGGCATCACCAAAGCATAAAACTTAAAATACATTCAACTGTACTGCATCTTCTGCACACTAATGCAACAATCCCTATGGCATTAAACATAATGAAAAAAAAGTGCTTTATGTAGGAAGAGAAAACTATTTGTGATCCAGTCTTTTGTTGTGTTTAAAGTCCAACACAATATTATATATTTTTAAATAGTTTTTATTCAACATTTCAATCTTTAAAAACAGAAAGAAAAACACAATAATAAAAAACAAAACACAAAACATAAATAATAATGTAAAGCAATTATACAACCTTCTGTATTGACTTTCATATTTAGCCTTTCTAGTTCTCCATTTTGCATTCCCTTTCTATTGCTTTTACTTTGTCCTACAATATACTGTAACAACAGTAGTAGTAACACTACTACTGTTAATATTAATTATTTATATCACCATTACATTTACATTCTCTATTTTCTGTTTTGGCTTCTGTTTTCTAGCCACTTATAAATTCTATTCCAAGTTTTATAGAAATCTGATTCTTCTCTTCCTTTTGGTTCTATTGTCATTTTGTCCATCTCTGCACATTCGAGTACTTTTCTGATTATTGTTTCATCTGTGGGTGTATTGATTTTTTTCCAGTTTTGTGCGAAAGCAATCCTAGCTGCAGTAAGTATATGTATTATTATGTATTGAAGTTGTTTATCCATTTTTTTGATCTAATAGTCCTAATAAGAATGCCTCTGGTTTTAGTTCTATTTTTTGGTCCATAATTTCTTCCAACCATTTCCGAATTTTGCACTAGTATTTCCTTGTGATGGGGCACGTCCACCACATATGGTAGAATGTTCCAGACTTTTGGCTACATCTCCAACAATTGGGGGACAAATTTGGGTAATTTTGGCCAATCTCGCTGGGGGCAAATGCCATCTATGAAACATTTTATATAGGTTTTCTTTCCCATAGTTTATCCCATTTTTCTAAGTGTATTATGGCCAAAATTTCTTCCCCAGATAATCATTGTCTCTTTTACTGTCTCTTCCTCCATTTTATATCTTAGAAGAAAATTATATAATTTAGTAATCATTTTTCCTCCCATTCCTAATAATATTTTCTCCAATTCCATTTGTTTCTCGTGTATTCCATATTGTTCCCGATCTTTTTTGAATCTTGTTTTAATTTGTAAATAGGACTACCATTCCATATTTATTCCTTGTCAACACAAGATTATATTGATCTCTGTTTGGCCAACATTCTGTTTTGTTTGTATTCTTTTTAATAAGAAACAATAACCTTAACCACAAAAATAAATCATTGAGAGGAATCAAATGGCAGAAAATGCAGTATAGTTATTTAGGGTCAACTTTCACATCTCCTTTAATAAACTACTGTATAACTTGGAGCTGAAAAACAAACCAAATTTTCTCCATAAGAAAGTGATGCTGTTTCCTTTCAATGGGTCATATACGCCACCATAAAATATCATGGCATTTCTTAAAAGAACATATCTCAAATAATCCCATAGTCTCAGAAATTCTACTATTCTGCAGTAAGTCTTCAGGTAATAATCTAAGTGGATTCTTTGCATGAATGTAACATGTATTGTGAACATATTTGTGAAAATGAATTGCAAAATTCCAGTAGATTTATCATATCATACTTATGAATTTTTTCAGGTTTCAGCGATTCTGACTGTGCATGATGAACATCTATTGAATTCTGTGTGATATTAATTCAATAAGTTCAGCATTTCAACTTATCAGATAATTCAAAGTAATGAATTGTGGTTCCAAAGAAGAAATAAATTGATTTTCCAAATTATTTTAAAAATCTAAATCAGGCTGGATTGATTTCCTGAATTGATATGAAACTCCAATTCAAATTACTCTGATTTTGCTATTTAATTCAAATTTCCACATCAAATTAAATTGACTGTTCAAGGAATCAATCAATATTTATTTGATCAATGACCAGCACAATTTAAAAGAACAAAACAAACAAAACCAGAGTAAAGCAAATAAATATAGTAATATACTAACAGCTAGTGAAATACATCGCAGAATATAATTTTCACTCCTCTATTGTTATGTCAATACTGTTGTTACCTGGTGATAAATATAACACATTAATAGAATAGAATGAATGAGCTGCAAGGGACCTTGGAAGTCTTCTAGTCCAGCCCCCTGCTCAAGCAGGAGATCCTATACCATTTCAGATAAATGACTATCCAGTCTCGACTTGCAAACCTCTAGTGATGAAGCGCCCATAATTTCTGGAGGCAAGCTGTTCCACTGGTTAATTGTCTTCACTGTTAGGAAGTTTCTCCTTAATTCCAAGTTGCTTCTCTCTTTGATCAGTTTCCAACCATTGTTTCTTATTCTGCCCTCCAGTGCTTTGGAGAATAATTTGACCCCCTCTTCTTTATAATAGCTATAAAGTAAACATAAAAGCTGTATGTTCCCTACAATTCATAGTTAAGATTTATCAAGTAGTATTTTAAAACAAAGTTAAACTGTCTTTGACCAAATATATCTTGCTTTCATTCCAACAACACAACATTTAGCTACTATGAAAACAATGATCAATGCTTTTAGATCCTGAATGAGGACGTTTGTGTAAAATTTAACTGACCTCTCAGAGAATTTATCTACCAGGAAGTACATTGTATAGTGACCTAATGTCTCCTGCAAACTACACCTCTATTTTTAATGTGGACCAGTGAGGATCAAGAACTGTGTCAGTGGTGTTTATCTCTGCTCCTTTTCATTCTAAGGTTAAGCGTTGAAATGTAAGAGCACACAACCTTGTTCTTGATTTTTGTATCATTTTGCCCTTAACAGACACAGCAGTTTTGGATGTGATATGCTGACATTATTAGATAGAGCAGAGACCAAAGTTCCAACCATTTTTAAAAAGATTTTATACCTAGTTGGACTCCTAAAGTAATATATACTATATATTTAATTTACTATATAGACTATATATTTAATATTCAATATATTAAATCTCTCAAATAGGCTATGCATTTTATTTGTTTGATATTTAATGTGTGTGTGTGTATGTGTGTGTGTTGTATTTGTGCTGATAAATAAATAGGGAGACTAGTATAGATCTATTTCAAGCTATTTAGCTCTCATCAGCTAGCCATACCCTTACTGGGATTCGAACCAGGGCATACCAGGGGTTGTGACACTAAATACATACATACATACATACATACATACATACATACATACATACATACACACACACACACACACACACACACACACATTGTTGTATTTGTGCTGATAAATAAATAAATAACACACACACACACACACACATATATATATATATTGTTGTATTTGTGCTGATAAATAATAGCAGTAGACTTATATACCGCTTCATAGGCCTTTCAGGCCTCTCTAAGCGGTTTACAGAGAGTCAGCATATTGCCCCCAACAATCTGGGTCCTCATTTTACCCACCTCGGAAGGATGGAAGGCTGAGTCAACCCTGAGCCGGTGAGATTTGAACCGCTGACCTGCTGATCTAGCAGTAGCCTGCAGTGCTGCATTTAACCACTGCGCCACCTTGGCTCTAAATAAATAAGCAAAATAATGAAATGAATAATTCTTTGTCCAGGTTCAATTTTTAAAAAAATGCAAATATTTAAAGAGGAAGATAAAGAGACAAAGAAGGCTAGCTTAACATCCCTTTTTGCAGTGATTGTTAAGTATATTCCACAGTCATTAAGCGAACAAGGTGGTCGTTAAATGAATCTGTTTTATGCTACGTACATTTTATTTTTGTTGGAATCCTGCTAAAAACTGGCCAAAAATAACAAAAATTGAAGTCATGTGACCTTGGGACAGCCATAAAGGTGCGACAGTTGCCAAGCACCCAAAATGTGATCACGTGATCATAGCCATTGCAACTTCAAAATCAGGTCATAAGCACCTTTTCAGGGGAGAGTCCATTGTAACTTCAAATGGTTGCTAAACTGCAGGATCCAATCTGGGTTGGGCACCAAGACCAGAGCCCATCCTCAGAGAACATCTCTCTACAGAGTGCTAGAGCAACACATAGAGGTTGCTAAGTGACCAGTTGTTAAACAAGGACTACCTATAGTTATTCGGATGAAGGAGCTCTGCTTTCTTTTGCATCTGTGCTTCAAAGTGCTACTGGTGGATAGGACTGACTTGTAGGCCTGGGATCGGAGGTGCATAAGATAGGCTTTTGTTAGGAGAAAAGTAAAACATTGGATAATTTCTTGAAATACATTTTTGCGCTCATGTATTAAACACTTCCAAATCAGAAATACCTACCATATGTTTAATCTTAAACAAGTATCT
>NC_045553.1:31081502-31149002 GCF_009769535.1 Thamnophis elegans | reverse complement strand
AACAAAGCACTGCATGGCCAATTTCTGGAAAAAATAAAAGATAAAGTGGACAGTGAACAAACTTGGTTATGGTTAACAACAGGTACATTAAAGAAAGAAACAGAGTCACTAATCCTGGCTGCGCAAGAACAAGCTCTCCGTACAAATGCCATTAAGGCCAAAATCGAAAAATCCTCTGATGATGCCAAATGCAGACTTTGCAAAGAAGCTGATGACACTGTTGATCACATACTCAGTTGCTGTAAAAAAATCGCACAGACTGATTATAAATTGCAGCACAATTCAGTAGTGCAAATGATCCATTGGAATTTGTGCAAAAATTTTAATATTAAAACAGCAACAAACTGGTGGGAACATCAGCCTGAAAAAGTCACCGAAAATCAGATGGTCAAGATCTTGTGGGATTTCCGTATACAAACGGACAAAATACTGGTGCATAATACACCAGACATCACACTGGTTGAGAAAAACAAGGTTACAATCATAGATATTGCAATACCAGGTGATAGCAGGGTCGCCGAGAAGGAACATGAAAAAATCGCAAAATACCAGGACTTAAAAATCGAAATTCAACGACTATGGCACAAACCAGCAGTGGTAATTCCAGTGGTAATTGGCACACTGGCTGCTATTCCAAAAGCACTGGAATTACATTTAAAACAGTTAAAAATTGACAAAATCACCATCAGTCAAATGCAAAAAGCCGCACTGCTTGGATCTGCACGCATATTACGAAAATATGTTACGACGTCTTAAGCCCCTGGGTGGGGCCCGACTAGTAACCAATGCCAAATCTGGCGAAACAACTGGCCGCTGTGATACAATTGTATAATAATAATAATAATGCCACCCGATTATCGATGAAACATGTAATAGTGATACCCATTGCCATAGGGGCACTTGGTACCATGTCCAAGAATTTTATAAGATGCATCATCAAATTGCAACTTTCTGCAATAACACCAGGGGAACTGCAAAAAGCTGCACTACTCAGAACATTGTATATTTTAATAAGGTACTTGGTTGATACCTAGAATGCTGGCAGCAACCCGTAGCAACCATTAGCACTAGTCAATGGTATTTGTGATGCATTTTTGAATGTTCAGTTGGCTGAGTTTCATGTTGAATGAATAAAGTATTACTTATTAATAATAATAATAAATCTTAGCAGCTCTCAGGTCCTTGGTTAAGACTTGAACTGTTAAAATTTTACCAGTCCCAGACTCTGAATTGAATTGAAGATTAAATCAATCAATCAATCAATCAATCAATCATCATCATCATCATCTGCTACCTTAACAGCTCTTAGGTCCTTGGTTATGACTTGAACTAAGTTTTTACCAGTCCCAATCAAATTGAAGATTAACATAATAATATCAGCAAGAAGAATGAATATTTTTTACAAAATGCCCAGTAGTTTTACCTCTCTATGGACAGAGAAGTAGTCATTCGCTAGCTGCTATCAGCTGCAATTGCCATTTAATTAACAGGTATTACAAGGTATATACTCTGTGCTGGATAATTCTCAGCTAGGATAAGAATTGTAATTTTCTTCTCCACCAAGTTGCATCTGCCTCCTTCTTGATCACTATTTTGTTATCTTCCTGCTAAGTAGGTCCAACTTGGTTTGTACTACTAGATTGGAACAGGTATCTTTAGATTTTACATTATTTACCCATGAATGCAGCTTTATTTTTGCACACTGGGGATTTCACCATGTCACACAGTAAACATTACAGTTGAACACGGTAGGATTTTCCATCACAAAGCCCATACTAATTTCCCATCAGTTTCATTCTGATGAGTAATACCAACCATTGTCCTACAAAAGTGAATTCAGATGAAATAAAGAATTGCTTGAAATAGTTTTGAATAGATTTCATCAATAAGCAATGTGGGAACTCAAGATTCTGATCTTTCCTCATTTAGCAGCTTTAGATTATTGTCTGCAAGCACTCTCAGAAAGTGAAATGAATTTAGGTCACAGCATGCTGAATGCCTTCAGGTTTAATATTAATATTTAGCATATTGCCTCCCCTGTGCAGCCAAGCACACTCAAGCAACATAGCCATAATGAGAGTAATTTTTATAATGTAGTTTAATGCAAGTGGGGATGGTGAAGTTCCTGAATTTTGCTGGATCTTTGACATTTTCTTAAACATAATGTTTTGCTAAAACTTGAGAACACCTCATGAGAAGAAAAGAATCTGAATTATTTGTGCCATGTTTTCTTCTTTCTTTGATCCTGGAGATCTAACTAGGAATAATAAATAGTGGTGGGTGATCTCGGCACAATATAAATGTGTGAAAATAACATATGCCTATCTCATCCACTTGTCTCTTCTTAGAAAATCAGTGACAATATCAATCAATACTTAATTTTAATAAATTAACTACTAGGAAGCTTCAGGTAGTCGAGAATGCAGTGATCAAGGCATTGATGGGCATTCCTCTGTTAAGTCTGTTAAGGATATTACATGGCAGGTGTTTATTGTTGTTGTTGTTGCTGCTGTTGTTGTTGCTGTTGTTGTTTGTCACACAGTCAGCCAAATGTTCAGACTGGATTTGGCATTTTCTCCACCTATCGAGTCCTTCCCAAGGACCTGGGATAGGAAGATATGGACGTTTGATGGCCTTAGAGATATTGTCATAGGAAGTAAACTTTTCTGAATAAAGCTGCCTTTTGCAACTGATGTTCATTTTCAAGTGGTGCTTCACATGTTTTGGGATTGCACCAGGGGTGGGTTCCTGCCAATTCTAACCTCTTCTATAGAAGTGGTTCCACAAATCTACAGTGCCATTTAGAACCGGTTCCAGCTCCCTCCCCCCCCCCCCGTCTGAACATCATCAAGATGAAGAGCGAGAGGAGGAATTCTGGGACTTGAAGTCCACATGTCTTAAAACTGTCAAGTTTGAACACCCCTGGGGGGGGGGGTTCCTAAAGGATTAGGGGTGCAAGGGTCTTGTAACTTGACAGCTTTAAGACTTGCGTGCTTCAAATGCCAGAGCTTCTGAGCCAACATTTTGGTTGCTAAGCAAGAGCGTTGTTAAGTGAATTTCACCACGTTTTACAAGTTGGCCATGCCCACCCAGTCACATGGCTGGCAAGCCACTCCCACCCAGTCACATAAAAGACAGGCACTCTCAGCATCTCTTCCCTTTTTTGCCCAAGATCTCAAACCATGCGATCCTGTCCACAATTAAACCATCTTTCCAAACAGCCTCCATGTTTCCAGTGTCTTTTTCCCCACTTGGAACTGAACCCAGAAGGACATTTCTTCCAACAAGGGGTTCAGCTTATCTCAACTAATCATGGAAGATGCTGCTTCTATCACCTCAGCAAGACGTGGGTAGTCGAAGTCTGAGCACTCCAAGCTATTTTATCTGCCAGATTCCTAGAAAAAGACTTCATAGTGGCATAGTTCAAGCTGAGATTGGTCCCTAAATTATGGAATGGGAGACATTGGCTCATTATATGCTTCTCTGCTTAATTAACAGAAGAAAATCAACTCCTTTTTTCCCTTATGCTTTCTGAATAAATAAAATTTCCATTATGTTTTAGAAAAGGCCAGAGCACTTAATTAGCAGGTTTCTGAATTTGAGAAATAGACTACCTTTTAAAGCTTTCTCTTTTATGCATAAATACAATCAAAATGAAATGTTACTAATGATAATAAATAATCATATATTTTATTTGATATTTTAAGCCAGACAAATACTTTCTATCTATGACTTCGGATCAGGAGTGGGTTCCTGCCAGTTCTAACCTCTTCATAGAAGAGGTTCCACAAATCTACAGTGCCGTTTAGAACCGGTTCCAGCTCCCTCCCCCTGCCCATCTGCACACCATCAAGATGAAGAGCGAGAGGAGGAATTCTGGGAGTTAAAGTCCACAAGTCTTAAAGCTGCCAAGTTTGAACACCCCTGGGGTATTTTTTCTAAAGGGTTAGGGGTGCAAGTCTTGTAACTTGACAGCTTTAAGACTTGCACACTTCAATGCCAGAGTTCCTAAGCCAACATGACTTGAGGAGGAATTCTGGGAGCTGAAGTCCACAAGTCTTAAAGCTATCAAGTTTGAACACCCCTTGGGTTTTTTTTCTAAATGGTTAGGGGTGCAAGGGTCTTGTAATTTAACAGCTTTAAGACTTGCGTTCTTCAAATGCCAGAGTTTTTGAGCCAACATTTTGGTTGCTAAGCAAGACCGTTGTTAAGTTGGCCATGCCCACCCAGTCACATAGCTGGCAAGCCACTCCCACTTGGTCACATGGCTGGCAAGCCACTCCTACCCGGTCACATGGCTGGCAAGCCACTCCCACCCTGTCACACGGCCGTCAAGCTATTCCCACAAAGCAGGCCACACCTACAGAAGAGGTTCTAAATTTTTTTGAAAACCACCACTGCTTCAGTAGTTCTCATCTCATTAGGTCTGCTACCATTTAGTTGAGTGTTATCTAAGGCCACATTAGACAAAAGAGGATTCCTGATTAAACCAAGATTGGGACATATAGATTTGAAAGCTTGCCTTCAGAAGATGTGGGTGCTCCATCACTGGAGGTTTTTAAGAAGAGAGTGGACAATCATTTGTCTGAAATCATAGAAGCTCTCCTTCTTGAGCAGAGAGTTGGACTAGAAGACCTCCAACTCTGTTATTCTGTTATTAGAAAAGAGATGATCCCTGATTAAATCACATTTGGAACACACAGACTCAGGATCCTGAATAGCGGCTATAGACATTCAGTACAACGTAGAGTAGCTTTGTAGGCAAAGCGTAGATAATTAATTCATCATAGATCTCATCATAGATTTAGTATTAAAAGTCTGCCCAGCTTCTACTAATTCCATTAATAAGTAAATAAAGAAACCAGACTTCTATTTTCTATTGTCTTATTCCTTTGTGGCACTGAAACCAATGCATAATTTTATTTTATTTTTTATTTGTTTGTTTGTTTGACAAACATGTACAAGATAACAAGTATAGGTATGAACATAAATATGAACAAAGGAAGTAAATACAGATATATGGGGACAGTAAGACAGGGACAGTAGGCACTCTGCTGCGCTTATGCACGCTCCCTTTACAGACCTCTTAAGAATGGGGTGAGGTCCACGGTAGACAGTTTGAGATTGAAGCTGTGAGGGTTTGAGGCTGTAACAATGGAGTTAGGTAGGTTGTTTGCCCATGTATTATTGTGGTTGAAGCTGAAGAAGTTGTTGACAGGCAAGATGCTATAGCAGACAATTTTGTGTGCTATGCTTAGATTGGATTGCAGGCGGCACAGTTCTAGATTGTCCAAGCCCAAAATTCCAAGCCTGGAGACATAAGGAATTCTATTGTGAGTAGAGGAGTGGAGTACTTTTCTCATGGACTAACTCCGTACCCGCTCAATCATGTTAATGTCTGATATACAGTGTGGCAATAATGGCAAACATTGTGAGGATTGATTACTGGGGGACACCGAGGTCCACACCTTGGAATCAAGTGATGTAATATCAACTTGAGGATCATTGGACAAGCCACAAGATCACAGGTGGAGGCTGAGATTCAATCTCCTTTTCAGAGCCAAGGATTCAGTGTGGCAATAATGGCAATCATTGTGAGGATTGATTACTGGGGGACACCGAGGTCCATACCTTGGAATCAAGTGATGTAATATCAACTTGAGGATCATTGGACAAGCCACAAGATCACAGGTGGAGGGTGAGATTCAATCTCCTTTTCAGAGCCAAGGATTCTTCATTCTCAGTAATGCTATGTTATATGAGTTGGAAAATGATTGAGGTTGCTTAATCTATAGTAAAAAAAAAAGTATATGAAGCATGTAACAAGAGCTGCAGTATATTGTAGTATAAATTCCATGATAAATCCTACAGAATTTCTTCAAGCAACTAAGCTTTCTTAAGTATTAATATGGCAAATAATTCATGTCGATATTAATGCATTAATCTATTCCATCTCTATAAAGTACACATTTTGTTAAATGAAACTCTCCATCATATAGAGGCTATTTATTCATTTATTCTACAAATTATATTAGCTTTGTTAATCTTCAATAGGTCATATTTGCATTTTGTTTCTAACCAGACTATACTTGGTGTGTCTTGTTTAATTCTCCCATTCAAGTCAATATTCATTTCTCTGAAGGTCAGTGCGAATGGAATGTAATTCAAGTATATACATATGCACAGTTCCATGCAGGGGTGGGTTTCGACCGGTTCGCACCGGTCCCTGCGATCCGGTTGGTTGCTGAACCCGGAAGTAAGTAACTTCCGGGAACGGCGAAGCCCCCCCCCTGCGCCCGCGCGCGCCCGCACACCCGCGCCCGCTCCTTACCCGTTTTTTCCAAATTCTGCGCTTTCCACGCATGCACAGAACGCATACAGCGCCTGCGCGATCCTCCAGGAGCAGCTGGAGCATCGCGCAGACGCTAGTACGCATGCGCGTGCCGTGTGCGTGCACGTGTGCGCGAGGACGCCGCGTGCGTGCGCGAGGACGCCGCCAGCCTCGTTCCAACCGATCCGGTTGGAACGGGGCGAGAAACCCACCCCTGGTTCGATGTATACAATACAGTACATTACAAATTGGTTGCCTCCTCATTAAAAGTTTTTATATTTGCCAAAAAATCATTTCTAGTTAATTACTAAATTGTTTTTTTAACAAAAAAACATTCTCTTGTGTCTTACAAGCCTTCTCCAAATCATAGGATGGTTAAGAAGGCTTAATAAAATCTGTGCGTTGTTAGGTTTTAATGTATCTCAGACTTACAGTACATCTCATTTTTCATTTAGAAAAACGAATTATCAGATAGAAACATATAGATTTTTTTAAAGTATTTTTTTAGAAAAAAATCTTTAAAAGTTCCATTTTGAATTGGAAGGCTGCTTACACAAGCATGCTGAGCGCCAGAATCTCTTAATGGCTTTATGTCAGGGATCAAGTTTTGCAGCCTTAAGAGAAGTACCAAACTCTGTGAAGCATTTTGAAGGCCATAATCCAAAACTTAACTATGCTCATTTAAGGAGGAGTTTTAAGGAATAAGATCAATGTTCAGTATCTGCAGAAGACATCTATCTTATCACTTAAGACTTTTGGCACTCCATATCTATATCTGTCTACATACCACCCTTGTCAGCATGTCAGCGCTGGTGAGCTGAGCTCTTTTTTAACTCAACTGAGGCTCGGCAATCCGCTCTGCCATGCAAATCAGCTGTGGTAAAACAAGTAAAAGCAAGGGAATATAGGAGAGAGAACAGCAGGGGCAGGAGGGCTGGGCCCGGCCAGCCAGCGGTGGTATTTGCGGGTTCTCTGAACTACTCAAAATTTCTGCTACTGGTACACCAGAACTAGTCTGAACCGGCTGAACACCACCTCTGTTTAAAGTTCTCCGTCAGTCAGTCAGTCAGTCAGTCAGTCAGTCTGCCTGCCTGCCTGCCTGCCTGCCTGCCTGCCTGCCTGCCTGCCTACCTACCTACCTACCTACCTACCTACCTACCTACCTACCTACCTACCTACCTACCTACCACCCTACCTACCTGCCTGCCTGCCTGCCTGCCTGCCTGCCTGCCTGCCTACCTACCTACCTACCTACCTACCTACCTACCACCCCACCTACCTATCTACCTACCTACCTATCTTTGAGAGAGTCAAAAAAGCATGCTCTGGCCAGGGTTAAACCTTGGTTGCACTTTTTGGTTATTCTTTTCTATAGCCTTCCTGACTACTTAATGTTAGGAAATCCCTCTCAGTTTTTCCTTGGGTTTCCTGTGAAACCCTGCAGAAGTGAAAGTTGGACTCTGAAAAAAGCAGGATAGAAAAATATTAAAGCTCTGAAACTTTATATTGAGAACACCATGGCTAGACAAGAAAACAAATAAATGGATCCTGGAAGAGTTTTCGGTCAAGCCCCTAAGTATCAATTCAGGTTATCATATTTTGGACACATTATACAAAGATCCAGCTCTGTAGATATCCATAACACTAGGAAGGTGGAAAGAAAAAGAAGACAACCAGCAGCAAATTGAATGAAATCAATTACAGTGGCAGTGAGTGTCCTTTGGAAGACCTGAAGGAACAGATTGTCCTGGAGAAGCTTAACTGCTCCAGGTATATTACCCTTGAAAATTGTTTAGCTTCTTTTATCTTCCTTCATAACTGACTCATCGCTTCCTTTATAAGCAGCCCTTCTTCAAAGGGCACTATAAAATCAGGAAAGTGTATTTATGTCCCGGCTGCATGCATTATACAAAAACACTCTGAAATGCATGAAGATATATTTGTTAGACTCAAAATGATCTGAGTATGACCACAGAATACATCAGTCAATAAAGGCCTAAATGTTTAATGACATTAAGTTGCTAATTTGTGAGTCCCTCTGGGATGGGAATATTTATTAGGTGCTGCCTAGTTTGTGATTAATTGTACTGTCAAGATTTGAAAGCTGCATGATTTAGAAAAGAAACAAAAAAAACCATTATTTTTTTCCAAATGAATCAGAGGTGTGGGGAGCCTCAGGTGCCACTTATTTGAGGAACCACAGAAGGTTTCTATGTGGACTTTAGCAGGAATTATGTACATATCTTTTTTGAAAATCAAGCCAGCTAGAAGCAATAGATGAAAGGATAGATACTATATAAACAAAGATCTCATCATAGTGATAGATTGATCTAACAATCCACCATTCCTTTCATTACGTTTTGATTTGATTTGTTTTTATTTGATGCCATGCTTTTAGAGTTTGACCATTATTTTAGATACAAAAAATACAATTGGTCCATCAAATCAATCAAGTCTTTATTACAGACAAAGACTAACATAAGGAGGGTAGAATAGAATCATTTAAAAGCATAGAAAGTTCATCAAAGGCTAAAAATTATTCAAAGTTTTTTTATAAAAACTATAAAATCAAATTATAAATAAAAAGCAAAAGTCTAAAAGGAATCTAAAAGGAGGGTGTGTGTTAGGAGTATTAGCCATAGTGGCACAGTGGTTAGAATGCAGCAGTGGTGGGTTGCAGGCAATACGCCCCAAGACGGGCGTACTGGTGCCTGCCGGGAACACCGGGTACCCTTCCAGGAACGGTGCTCCGGAGGGCCCACCTGCCCGCCAGACCCCCCCCTTACCTGTATTTGAGCTCTTTGGTGCTTTCAGGCACACACACGGAGTGTACAGTGCCTGTGTGATGCTCTGCCAAGCATGCGTGCACGTGCTGTGTGTGTGCTGTGCGTGTTCATGTGGTGGACGCCGGCCCCATTGCACCGCACCGGTTGCAACGGGATCTGGAACCCACCACTGGAATGCAGTATTGCAGATTGAACCTGCTCATTGCCAGGAATTCAATCCTGACAAGCTCAAGGTTGACTCAACCTTCCATTTTTCCAAGGTTGTTAAAATGAGGGCCCAGACTGTTTAGGGCAATTTGCTGACTCTGTAAACCGCTTAGAGAGGTCTATAAAGCACTATGAAACAGTATATAAGTCTAAGTACTATTGCTATTAGATGGTTGTAGGGAAGCCTAATGTTAAAATACTAAATCTGTCACAAAACAGTGCAGTCTAGAATGATGAATTAGATCAGGGTGCCCAACCCCTGAGACGTGGCCCACTACGGGGCTGTGGCCTATTTGCAACTGGGCTGTGTGAGTGGTGGGTTCGCTCATGTCAGTGTGTGCACAGCTCGACTTGGACAAGCGGCAGGCTGGCAAGTGGGTACATGCACACACAATTCAATTTGCACACCTTGTGCTTCACCGCATACATGAGCGTGCCAGCCAGCTGTTGCGCAAGTTGAACTTTTTGTGCATACGCACTGAACTATCACTCACATGGCCCAGTTCCCCTCTCCCCCCCACCCCACCAGGCCAACAAGCCACAAAAGTTGGGGACCACTGAACTAGGTGCTACTTTATGGCATGTCACTATATACCAGGTTTTAAGCACTGCTTTGGGGAACCTGGCAGTGTTTTATTCTGTTGCAGATTGATATCTGAAAGCGGCAGGGAGGCCTACAATTGTACTAATGATGCCTTAACTACTACCCCAAACTATTTATTTAATTTATTTATTTAATTGGTTTGTATGCCACCCACTCTCAAGAGACTCAGGGCGGCTTAACTAGCATCTTTTTTAACCAGAGGACACTGCGATTTCAGTAAATTGTCTTGAAGAACATGCAACTACAGTATTTCTTCAGTTTTCAGATTGGCTGAAAGATATATGCAACATCCTGCTTTTCATTGTGGTCTACAACCTTTATTGCTTCTCACAGTCACCATTAGATTGCAAACTGGGCAGCAGGAAAGCTGCCAAGTGATCAAGTATGTTCTACCACCTCAGATCAATAAAATCCTCTCAATAATGTCACAAGCAGTACTGTCAATAAATCCTGAAGTATCGTTAGCTCTTGTACAAGGGAGGAAACCTTTTGAAAAACTGGAAGATAAATTTTAGAACCGTGCTAGTATTTTATATATGTTTCAAGCTTTGCACTGGCATTCACTGAAAATCAAGATGTTAATTCACTGGAGGCATAATAAATACAGTTTTACTGTAGAACATTTGTAGCACAAGGCCTTAGAAAAAGCATTTAATTAAGATACTATATATGCTATGGTTGAACTACAGGGTGTAGACATAACTCTGTTTGGCTTATTCAATTCAGTTTACAATTCTTATTTGTCACAGTCTTGGGTATTTGTTCTATTGTCATTTTCCTGGGTGAAGAAAAATGAAATATTGATAGTCATGGCAGCAGAAAGAAAATGACTTTCCTGTCTAAATCACAGATTTCCATGACATGAGTGTAAGAGTGGAGAAAAGTGAGCAATGTAGATGAGAGATGTGTACAATCGTGGAATGTGATTGAAAAATGATGTCTTTGTCACTTAAATCAAACAAGCTATTCATAGCTTCTCAGAGGTCTGCAAATAGACATGAAAAACAGGTCTAAAAAAGAAACCTGCATATTGTTTCTTAGCTTGAATGCAATGGTTACATGACATGGTTATATTCAGTAAATAATAATGTAACTTCAGAATAAGGAGAGAAACAACTTAGAATTAAAAAGAAAATTCCTGACAGTTAGAACAATTAATTAGTCAAACAACATGCCTTGGAGTTGTAAATGCTCCAACACTGGAAGTTTTAAAGGAGAGATTAGATAACCATTTCTCTGAAGTGGTGTAGGGTTTCCTACATAAGCAGGACTAGAAGACCTCTAAGGTCCCTTCCAACTATGCTATTCTATTCTACAATATACAAGAGTTTTCAGGACATGTTGCAAAACTTTAAAAAGAGTACCTCTAGAAGAGAATATTTGTAGCCCAGGGTTGAACTGTGGTGTCCTTGATGCTTTCTGAGCTTGGTTTTTTTCTTGCAGATATTTCATTACCCAAGTAGGTAAAATCTTAAATCCTGGAGGGAATGGTATTTGCTCTCTGTTTATATATAGAAACTAAAAAATGTCAAATAGGGTTAATCATTAGTGTGTAACCAAAACTGGGATCCTAATATCAGATTCAAATACATAAAGGGTCTGATTTACATAGAGATATCATGATGTTCATTCATTACTCCCATCTTGTGGATTTGTACTATAGATCTATAACATTTGCAATCCTGCATCTACAAGTATAGTTATCAAATGGTTATTTTAATACAAATATCTACATTTAATAGACACAGTAGCATAGTTGTTGAAAAGGCCCAGTGGGTTGTCTGATGCCTCTTTTGGGGGATTTTGCTCAGATGCTCTCCTTTGAATCCTGAGAACTCAGAGAAGTTTAGTGGAAAGACAATTGCACTCTGAATACTAAGATATGTGTATGCATTTCTTGGCCATATCTTAACTAAATAAATGCAGGATTGCTGCACTCCCCTCAGGAGAATTCCTCCAACATTTTCATGGAAATGACTTTCTAAAAGTTAAAATAGAAATAGCATACATTGCTTCAATAGGTGGCTCAGTGGCTAAGACACTGAGTTTGTCGATCAGAAGGTTAGCAGTTCAGTGGTTCGAATCCCTAGTGCCACGTAACAGAGTGAGCTCCCATTAATTGTCCCAGCTTCAGCCAACCTAGCAATTCGAAAGCACATAAAAATGCAAGTAGAAAAATATGAACCACCTTTGATGGGAAGGTAACAGTGTTCCATGCGCCTTCAGCATTTAGTCATGCCTGCCACATGACCACAGAGACATCTTTGGACAGCGCTGGCTCTTCGGCTTAGAAATGGAGATGAGCATCGCCCCAAAGAGCCAGAAATGACTAGCACACATGTGTGAGGGGAACCTTTACCTTTATATTGCTTCAAAGTGCTTTACAGCCCTCTCTAAGCATCAGAGTAGCATATTGCCTTCAACTATCTGAGTCCTCATTTTATTGACCTCGGAAGGATGAAAACCTTGAGCAAGTCAGGAACTCCTGGCTGCAATACTGCATTCTAACCACTGCACCACCACATTTCTTAGAAGCAGTAGAAAATAAGAGAAGAAATTTTTTTGCTTGGTACTATTAAGAGCTAATCTGCAATAGAAATATTAGCTTGGAAGAATGTTGGGTTCTCCATTGGAGGAAGTATTCTTAATAATATTTACAACCCAAGAAATAATAATTTAATGTAGAATATGTTTATCTATTGCTCCTGACATATGGTAAAGAATGTGAACTGGAAATCAAGCTTTTCTTCTTGGCATATATATGTATTATATCAACCTGTTTATTTTTGCAATTGTTCTTCAAAATCAGTGGACTAAGCCCATTACTATCATTTGAAGCAACCAGCATGTATAAACATTTGCAGACATGATTCATAAGTGCCATATGTTCTTTGAATCAAAAGCAGTATATGAGTTCATCACTTTTAATAATGGTAAAAATTGCACAATGGTATCCAGTTCTGGAAACATACGGCAGCTGTTGTATTGGCCAGCTTGCTGAAATCACAACTGAGTATCATTGAAGCCACAATTTACTCTCGGCATGTAAATTTCCTCTTTATTGATGCTGGAGCTTATCATTCTGTATGTACATAAATATAGATCAATGTGTTGCTAGAAAGCCAACATTTCTATGGGGTAATAATTCAATGTAAATACATTGAGTATGGTTCCCTGAACAATTGATATAGTTCTGTGTGCCTCATCTCTATTAGGAGATACCCAAGTTGGACATATTTATTATATAAATATAATAAACAAACAAAGAAACAAACAAACAGAACATATAGGATTCAATTTTGTGTTGATCCAGCAATAGTTAAAGATTTGCTCATGATGGGACTATCCTAGTAATGGGGACAGTACTCTGATATAAATGTAAATCTGTGTAATTATTATTCAATCAATAATGCTGATTGGTGTTGTTTTCCAGTGTCTTGACCAAAGTGAATATGGTGGCTTCTTATTCTATCTTTACTATTCAGATAGGACAACATAGTACCAGCTGGATATTCATATCACCTAAAGTTTTGTATATAACTGACCAGAGTTATCATCCATTTATTAATACATTCATTAATTACTTAATTTTATTTCATGAATGAAGCAAGTATATGTGTCCTAGGATAATGTTGCAAGATCCAAGCTGGATTGGTCACTGGGACAAGAGGTTTAGACTTCCGAACTTTCAGACTCATGTTGGAACCCATTCTCAGAGAATTTCTCTCTTGAGTTCCCTGAGGACGGGCTCCAGCATGAGTCCGAAAGCTTGGAAGCCTAAACCTCTGGTCCTGGTGTCTGACCCAGATTGAATCTTGAAATTTTATTTCAGTAGTTATTTAATTGGCCAACTGTGAAACGTTACATATTCTTTTTAAAAAAAGTAATAATAATCAATGTGGTTTGGTGACATTTACTCCCAAGGATGGTAACTTAATTTAAATCCGCATATGATTTAATATAACTCTATAGCAAAAATTAGATGCCTGGTACCCCTCAACTATTCTGGATTTTCCTTCCATGATTCTTTAGTATTCATCATACTTGAACATATACTGGAGAATACAAAACTGCCTTGTCTTTTTCTACCTTTCTCCACTTATATGTTATAGACTATTCCTACTGAAATGAAGTGCATTTTAACCTTCCATGGCATAGTCCCAATCCCTTCACACAGAATGAAGTCCCTCTCACAACCTTTTACTTGCCATCTGCTGAGCCATTAACCCAGGGCTCTTTTGACCAAGGACCTTTAAACTTTCCCATTAAGCACTGCAATTGTATTTTTCCTGTCTAAGGGGCATTGCACATGAATAAGCTTTATTTGTGAATAATCAGACTCATGCCCTCCAGTTTGGTAACTCCCACTAGGAAAGGATGTTAAAACTACTACTCTCTGTTTTTGTGAGTATTCACAAGAGATCAGACACCAAGATTTCTGTTATGGAATAAATGCACCCATGCGCAGACTTAGCAAAATGTCTGCAATTTACATTGCATTTGATAAAGTCACAGAAACTTTTGAATAAGACTGATTAAGTCATAATGGAGTTCAGTTCTTACAATTAAGATAGGTTTAGATTTGCATTATTTTGCTAATGAACCTTAAAATGCTTTGTTAGGAAGACAGAAGTCCCATAAAATTACCTCTTTTTCTCATAATGTTAGAACTGAATCAATTACCCTTCCCTTTTTTGTGTGTTTTTGTTTTTTGTTTGCAGTTGGGAAGGCAACTTGCAGAAAAGCATATTTTTATAAATTATTTTTGTTTTCCCATGGATAACAGTCTATGACTTTATTTTTTTCTTGTTCGAGTTATTTCTCAACTTTACAATCATTTGTTTTGTGACCATTTTAAGTTGCACAGAGTAGAGGGACTTACAACCATTCCTCACACTTATGATCTGCCTCAGTGTCTCTGCACTGGACCCATTGGGAACTTTATAAGAGTCCTGGGATAACATAATTGCTTTTTGTGAATTTCCCAGGTCACTTCTGACAAGTTAAGGGTGGGCAGAACTGGCTTCATTTAATGACCATGGTAAAACAGGTCATAAAAACAGGCACAACCCATTTAATGACCACATCACTTAACTATGGAAGTTCCAATCCCAATGTTGGTTGTAAATCGTGGACTACCTGAATATATCAGCATTTTAGTATTTAATGAGTATTTAGCCTCATGATTTATGGCTTGATATTACAGTATAGTTAGGCGATGTGTGACTAACAGACTGGATGCCAAATTGTGATTTTATCTTATAAATACAATAGCAGAGTTGGAAGGGACCTTGACTATGTATGTACAATGGGGTTTGGATTTTTACTGTCTATTCATAATGGATGCAAAATAATATCCACATATCCTCACCATGACTAACATGGAGAGGGTATGTGGATATTAAAGTACACTGGATGCTCATCAACTGGAATCATGTTTCTTGAAGAGGTTATCTAGCTTCAACCTGCAAATTATTAAATGTCACCTCCATTTTCCAAACTTACGTCATTATAGTTCTAGCACCAATAAAAGTGAGTAGGAAACAAAGACAGAGACCCTATTGTTCAAGAGCATATTTAGCAGAATGAAAATCTTAGATTCAATACAATACAATAGCAGAGTTGGAAGGGACCTTGCAGGTCTTCTAGTCCAACCCCCTGCCTAGGCAGGAAACCCTATACCATTTCAGACAAATGGCTATCCAACATCTTCTTAAAAACTCCCAATGTTGGGGCATTCACAACTTCTGGAGGCAAGCTGTTCCACTGATTAATTGTTCTAACTGTTAGAAAATTTATCCTCAGTTCTAAGTTGCTTTTCTCCTTGATTAGTTTCTACCCATTGCTTCTTGTTCTATCCTCAGGTGCCCTGGAGAATAGTTTGACTCCCTCTTCTTTGTGGCAACCCCTGAGATTTTGGAACACTGCTATCATGTCTCCCCTAGTCCCTTTTCAATCTATATGATTATATTTTATTCTAGAATTTTTAACTGGATATTCATTCACTGCTTTTATTTCTTTTGGTCTCGGTTTTCGACTGTAATAAACTTGATTTAATTACCTGTATAATCATATCATATTAAAATCATAGCTCCTCGTTCAATGAGGGTGGCAATGGCATTTTTGGCAGGATGGAAGATAAAATTCTTATTTTTTATTTCAAATGTGCTTACAACATGCACTTGGATATCAATGCTCACAATTTCCTAAAATCATCGAAATATGATTGTAAAATATGATTATCAATGAAAATACAAAAAATCCACTTTATATTAGGAATGCTTACCTTGCAAAACATGTTTGCAGACGTTATGCTAGAAAAGTTTCAGATGAGCATGCATCTGTTTTTGCACATGAAAAAGATATATTCTTTCTATAACTTCATATAACATCAGGGAGAAGAGAAAAAATAAAAGTATGTTTGGAAAACGAGGCATTGGACATGTCCATTGCTGGTAATTTAAACCATCCGTTAGAATGTCAGATTAGATAGAGCCTTAAGTTGTGATTTTGCTAACAAAACGCTGTGTTACAATGCAAGTATCGAAGGGATGGCATTTGTGTCATGATTTTGTGATGCGTCTTTATCAGGGGTGGGTTGCTGCCAGTTCTAACCTATTCTATAGAAGAGGTTCAACAAATCTACAGTGCCATTTAGAACCAGTTCCAGCTCCCTCCTCCCACCCATCCGGACACCATCAAGATGAAGAGCGAGAGGAGGAATTCTGGGACCTGAAGTCCATAAGTCTTAAAGCTGTCAAGTTTGAACACCCCTGGGTTTTTTTCCCTAAAGGGTTAGGGGTGCAAGGGTCTTGTAACTTGACAGCTTTAAGACTTGCATGCTTCAAATGCCAGAGTTTCTGAGCCAACCTTTTGGTTGCTAAGCAAAAGCGTTGTTAAGTGAGTTTCACCACATTTTACAGGTTGGCCACACCCACCCAGTCACATGACTGCCAAGCCACTCCCACTCAGACACATGGCTGGCGAGCCACTCCCACAAAACACCTACAGAGGAGGTTTCATAAAAGTTTGAAACTCACCACTGGTCTTTATCCACAGATTGCTGTGGGTACAGTTGTAATAAAAGCCATAGTGATGCAATGGTTAGAATGCAGTATTGCAGGCTAACTCTGCCCCCCGCCAGGACTTTGATCTGTTCTGGCTCAAGGTTGACTCAGCCTTCCATCCCTCCAAGGTTTGTAAAATGAGGACCCAGATGTTTGGAGGCAATGGGCTGACTCTGTAAACAACTTAAAGAGGGCTATAAAGCACTGTGAAGCCGTACATAAGTGCTATTGCTATTACTATTGTAACAAAAGAGGCAAGGATAATTCCTTAGCTATTTCACCCACTGTCAAATCATTTTTTCCCAGCTGTCTTTAAAAAATATATTGCTTGGAAATGATTTTTTAAAAAAATGAAGAAAAAAATAAAATAGCAGGAGACATAAAAAGGACTGGCATTATTGTAGGCAATAGTTGACTGTAGATAGACTAACACATATTATTTTAGAGCAGAACAATGTTTTCTCTAGCAGCTCAGTTGATTTTAGTGATACAGTGATAAATATCCCTCCAAAGGAAGACTAGTGATTGAATCGGGATTGTTATCACTTGAAAGGGTACAACACTGTCTTGTATTGCTTCAAGCCTCAAAAATAACACAATACGCCATGCCAGTTTGCCATTTCAAAGTAGATGTCTTCCACTCATGCAATACTGAGATAGCGGCAATTTGACTAGACTAGCAACTTTGTTTAAAGCAAATGACTTGTTATAAAGAGCCATACGTGAACAAATAAAGGTCACTGAAGCGCCACAAAATGGAAAAAGTGAAGCAAAGAAGCTGTACTAAACTGGTAAAAAAAAAAGCAGCACTTCATCACTTCATACAGCTTCACTTAAATCACCTGGAAATACAATCATGCATTCAGAATGTGTAGCCCATGTTTCCCAAGGGACCTTTAGGCAACATGTATAACATTCTCTCCTGCCAATATTCACCATGGTAGAAGTAGACCAAGTAGGCTACTGCACAACATTATACTACCCTTCATTAATTTAGATGGGCAGGCTGGCAACTATTCCATGCAACTTTAGATTGAAAAAAAAAAACACATTTTAAAGAAAAAATATTAAGTATATGTATATGCATGTATATGTATCTCTCTCTCTCTCTCTGTTTGTGTGTGTGTGTGTATGTGTGTGTGTGTGTATACACACACACACACACACACACACACAAACAGTATATACAGTATTTTGATTTTTGTTTTTTAAAACAACATTTATGGTTTAAAAAAATATGTTACAAATAACCAAGTTTTATATTTCTATTGTATTCACATTTGACAATTACAACCAGATCTCAAATGACTTCAAGGGTTATCAGTATCAAAACATTGAAATATTTTGGTTTTTTAATGGAAGACAATCACGTCTTAGGTTCCTTGAAAGTCACAATTTTACTTTTGGCCATCATCTACTACTCTATTGATTCAATTTCTTTTCAAAATACACACACACACACACACACACACACACAAATACACACACACACACATGGTAGACACACACACAGGAGAGAGAGGGAGGGAGGGAGAGAAGGAGTGAGTGAGTGAGTGAGGGAGGGAGAGAGAGAGAGAGAGAGAAAGAGAGAGAGAATTGGGGAAAGACAGAGAGCAACAAAGAATGAAAATATAATGAATATACTGTATTTCCGTATCTGCAAATAGATATAGATAGATCACATCGATACAGATATTTTATGAGTATAAAACCATCTCTGCAAAGCTGTTGGGTCTCATTTTGTGTACAAAGAACAAAAAATGAGAAATTAAAAGATGCATACATCTACCTCTAGGTGAGCAGATAATGGAATTCCCCTTAGATAACAGAAGCTAACCTATGTAAGTTTAGTTCAGATATTCGTTTGAAATAACCTCATTTGATCATTTGCAGTGCAGTGCACAATCCAGGAATAAATAAAATATGAGCTATAGCTGGACCTGAAATCTTTCACTTCAGCTCACTGAATGTTTGTCTATTTGCCTAGCTAGTTCTTCCTCTTGGTTGCTTTCATTAACTCTGGAACAGAGGCATCCTTTGATACACTTTGTCTTTTTACACAGTTGTTTAAATTTCTTGTGATAGCATTGAGCATAATTTACGTTACCTGAAATCATTATAAGCAGCTTGGCGATACTTTCTGAACCCAAGGCAAAAGTGAAAGGCAGCTCCCATTTGTAGTCAGAGGAGAAACTTGCTCCGTCAAAGTCACTGTTCGTATCTTGCGGACTGCAGCAATTCAAACATGCTGAGATGTAGGGTTATCTCCCATTCCAGATTGGAGATAATTCCAGATTAGTTCCATGACACAGACAATACGAAACACAGTGAGTTAATGTTGTCTCGAAAGAAAACATCCAGCTGGTACATTCCATTTAGTTTCTAGATGACTGTATGTATGAATGTAACTGTTTATGCACCAAGAAAAATGTGGCTTTTGTCTTCCCAAAAGCAAAACATTTTGATGGTCATAACATTCTTGTCTAAGTAAAGGTTTCCTACATTTTGTTTGCTCACTGGAATGAGGATAAAGAGTAAGGGAGGTGAACTTGATAGGTGTATGCCAAAACAAATGTCCTACACCAGGAGTGTCAAACTCAAGGCCTGCAGGGTGCTTAGATCTTGGGAGTGGGCCCTCCCTGGAAACAGCAAAGGACTGGCCTGCAGTGCTTCTGCCAGTGAAAATGGAGCTCAGTGAGGTTGTGTGCGGCTCAGGCTCCATCTTCACTGGCAGAGGGCTGCAGGAGGCCATTGTAGGCAAAAACGGAGCCTCGATGAGTCCCTTCAAGCTGGTCAAGGTAACTCTGCCCACGCCCCCTGACTCCCACGAGGTGAAACACAACACTGAAGCAGCCCTCAATGAAATCATGTTTAACACCCCTGTCCTAGGCAAAGAGAGTTGAAGCCTTCTTCTTTAAGCCCCACAAAACAAAAATAATGTTCAGAAGCAGTTCAGGAAAATGCCTCCTTAATTCCCTGGGATAAGAGGTGAGATAAAGGACAATCACATATATAAGATTTAGTTATTAACAGGCTCATTTCAATGAAAGTGGTTGTGTTCTTCCTGTGGAGTTTATTTTTTTTACTTTTTCTGACCTGGACTACCCACTGTGACTGATAGTTGAACATTAACTGTTGATGTGAAATGTTTCATAATAGGATTTCCTGGAGAAGTCACCTTCTGAATGAATTTTAACGTAAGCGATTGATATTCCTGAATGTGATTTTTTTGTGTGTGTGTGGTATGATTGTATCTTAATTTTAAATCAAGTCTACTTGGTGATTGATCTGAGTTATTCTGAAGCAAGCAGTGTGATCAGTGAAACTATTCCCACCCAAAAATAGTGTAGGATTGCAACTCAGATTATTCAATAGGACATCCAGAATGAACTCTGCTTACAAGCTGCATTTTTATCACATGGGCAAATATCTCTTTATTCGTGGTGGATTGATTACCATCAGACTTACTGTACGTCAAAGAAAGATTCATATTTAGCACACAGAGATCTGTACTACATGCATCAGTGACTATGTTAAGGCTGTAATTTCTGACCAATTCAGAGTCTACTACAATAGATTTTTTTGAAGAATGGCATGAAAATAAAAGTAAAAGCTGCAAAGAAGAGATGGGCAGTCATGTAAAACATTCAAATGAATAAATAGTCCTAAAACACTTCTGTCAGTACATCACAATAAAAAGATGACTAAAATGAAGTACTATCTCTTTTAAATTCCAACAAAAATAGACTTTCATACCTTTCAGACAAAAATTTATAAGCTACAGGCACAAATATGGTTGCTAAATCATAGTTTATTGAATTATTGAATTGGCTAAGTTCACAAGATATGCTCAATTGGAAATACTGATTTAAAAGGTGATGCTCAGTAATTGACAAACAAATCATATTAACACTTTTTACCATCCAAGCTTGCATGTAACAGTGAATAAAACTGAAGTATGCTTTTGCTAATTTCCAGCAGGGACAATTTTACTTCCTGCCAACAGCCTGGGTAAACTTATGATCAGTTGGGCAAAAATTTCCATTTTGAACCGTAACAGGGGCCACACTTTCAGAAGCATAAAGGGTCTTGGCAAACTCAAGGAGAATATTTGTAGATCATGGTTAAAATGAGGGGTCCTTGGTGCTCTCTGAGATTGGTTGTTTTCTTGCAGGTGTTTCATTACTCAAGCTACTTTGCATAATGAAACATCTGCAAGCTTAGAGAGCACCAAGGAGTCCTTATTATTACTTCTGTTATCAGTCACTACCAACTGTACAATCACAAGATCAGCAAAGGTGCTGTTTCTTTTGAAAACATTTGGAAGTTTGAGCAAGACCAAGCACAGCACCTCTTCACCAATTAATGAAATTAATAATTAATTAATGCCAATTGATGAAATTAAAACTGCAGTTTCTTAAAATAGCTATCCTTTTTCTTCAAAATACAGAGATGCACTCCATACTTGCAAAGTGGTCCCAGGAAAAATAGGTTGGGTTTAAGAAGTTGCACAGAAGTGCAAAGTGTATTCTCATGCATGCACCAAAGCATCCTGTTGCCTCTGAACGTGCTTACAGATTTACAGATTAACAGAGTTGGAAGGGACCTTTAGATCATCTAGTCCAACCCCTTGCTCAAGCAGGAGATCCTGAATCCTTTCTGACAAATGGCAGTCCAATTTCTTCTTGAAAGTCTCAAGTGATGAAGCTTCCACTACTTGGGAAGGCAAGCTGTTCCATGAGTTGATTGTTCTCACTGTCAGAAAGTTCCTCCTTATTTCTAGGTTGAATCTCTCCTTGGTCAGTTTCCATCTATTATTCCTTGTCTCGCCTTCAGGTGCTTTGGAAAATAGCTTGACCCCCTCAAATATTGGAACATTGCTCTCATGTCTCCCCTTATCCTTCTCTTCACTAGACTAGCCATGCACAGTTCGTGTAACTGTTAATATGTTTTAGTCTCCAGTCCCCTAATCATCCTGGTTGCTCTCCTCTGCACTTTTTCTAGACTCAATATCTTTTTTATAGTGTGGTGACCAAAACTGGATGCAGTACTCTTAGTATGGTCTTATTAAGGCTTTATAGAGTGGTATTAGTACCTCACTTGATCTTAATTCTATCCCTCTGTTAGTACAATTTAGGATTGCATTGGCTTTTTTGGCTGCCGCTACACACTGCTAGCTCATATTTAGCTGGTTGTCCACTAAGACTCCAAGATCCCTCTCCCAGTCATTGCTATTAAGCCTAGTTTCACCCAGTCATAAGTGTACTTTTAGTTTTTCTTACTAATTATAGGCCTTTATTTTTCTCTACATTGAATTTCATTTTGTTAGATAGGGGCCAGTGTTTAAGTCTGTCAAGATCCATTTGGAAGTTCAGCTCTCTTCTAGGGTGTTAGCTATTCCTGCCATCTTTGAATCATCTGCAAATTTGGTAAGTTCCCCTTCTATTCCCTCATCTAAGTCATTTATGAAGATATTGAAGAGTACTGGGCCTAAAATGGAACCTTGTGGTACCCCACTGCTTACTTCTCTCCATGGAAACTTAGACCCTACTCATTGAGTACGGTTTGTGAGCCAGTTGCAAATCCATCTGGTGGTGAAGCTATCTATCCCATTTTTTTTCTAGCTTATGAAGAAGTAGGTTGTGGTCTTCTTTGTTGAATGCCATTGCTGAAGTCTAAGCATATTATGTCCAAAGTATTTTGCTAGTCTACTAATTTAGTCACTATGTTGAAGAATGAAATAAGATTGGTTTGGCATGATCTGTTTTTAACAAACCCTTGTTGGCTGCTATTTATTACTTTACTCGTTTCTAGGTGTTGGCAAATCCGTTTTTTTAATTATCTTTTCTATTATCTTCCCGCGTATTGATGTTAGGCTGATTGGTCTGTAGTTTCCTGGGTCTGTTTTTCCCCACATTTTTGAAGATGGGAACCACATTAGCTTTTTTCCAGTCCTCTGGTAGTTCCCCGGTGTTCCAGGATTTTTGAAAGATGTGGTACAGTGGTTCTGAGATGACATCTGCCAGCTCCTTTACAACTCTGGGATGTAATCCATCAGGTCCTGGTGATTTGTATTCATCTAGATCAGACAGGTGTTCTCTTACTATTTTTTGCTTATTTTAACTTTTATTTCCAGTCTGTTTTTTACAGTTATGTTTCTGGTAGGTTGGGCTATAATTTCTTTTTGTGTAAAGACTGATGCAAAGAATGAGTTAAGCAGTTCTGCTTCTCTCTGTTGCCTGTTTCTTCCTTGCTATCTTCTCTTTTTAGGGAACCAACTGTTTCCTTGATTTTTTTCTTGTTATTTATATGTTGGAAGAAACTTTTTTAAATTATCTTTGTCTTTGTTCATTCTGAGCCTTTGCTTTCCTGACTTCGTCTTTGCAGATTCTGGCTATCTACTGATATCCTGCCTTGTCCCTCTTTCCATTGTTTGTACTTATCCTTTTTGCCTTTCAATTTGTCAGAGATATTTTTGTGCAGCCATGCTGGTTTCTTCTTGGGTTTCTTGTTTTTCTTTCTCAATGGTATTGTGCTGGTCTGGGCTTTTATGATCATATTTTTTCCCCAAGATTCTTGAGTTGTTTTCGGATTAGGATTTTCATCCAAGGATTTTCATCCAAGGAAGATTTCCAAAGTTCTCTCTGACTTTATTAAAATCAGCTCTTTTAAAATCTAAGACTCTGGTATCATTATGTTCTATTGCTTGTGTTCGGTTAATGTTGAATTCTAGTATGACATGGTCATCCTCACCCAAGATTCCTGCAGTTTAAACTCCCTCTATCACAAGAGCCGAGGTGGCGCAGTGGTTAAATGCAGCACTGCAGGCTACTGCTAGATCAGCAGTTCAGCGGTTCAAATCTCACCGGCTCAGGGTTGACTCAGCCTTCCATCCTTCCGAGGTGGGTAAAATGAGGACCCAGATTGTTGGGGGCAATATGCTGACTCTCTGTAAACCACTTAGAGAGGGCTGAAAGCCCTATGAAGCGGTATATAAGTCTACTGCTATTGCTATTGCTATTGCTATTTTTCTATGTTTGTAAGTATTAAGTCCAGTATGACTGTCCCTCTAGTTCCCTCCTCTACCTTTTGGACAACAAAGTTGTTGGCTAGATTGGTTAGGAACCTATTTGATTTCTTATTTGGTGTAGAATGCATTTTCCAATTAATATCAGGGTAATTGAAGTCTCCCATTAATATTGTAATGTGTTTCCTACATATGTTTGTTAGTTGGTTGGCAAAAAGGATATCTATTTTTTCTGCTATAAGGTGACCTATAGTGTACACCTTTTTTTTTTTATACTATGCACTTTTTCATGCGGCTGTTGACAAAAGTAGGATTGCCAACATGATCGCCAACGTCCAATGATGGATATGGCACAAAAAGAAGAATAAGAATATACATATATGGCCATTTCATTCTTTTTTGTTTTATGTTGATCCATTTGCATTTTAGGAGGTTTTCATCTTTGGATTCATGCAATTCTGTAGCAATATAGTGGTCTTTTACATGCAGTGAAACTCCACCTCTTCTTTTATGGGGTCTGGGGATATTTTTGAACAGTTTGTATGCATATGTAGCTTCACATTTGGAAAAAAAAATCCATACCAGTGGATACACCTACATCTATTTGTGAAAATTGCATGTTAATCCCCTGTATCCCCCAGGGAAATTTATGGAGAAAGCTACATAGATGAAGGGACAGAATGTACTTTTGCTGCATGCTAAAAAGGAATTGAAAACACAAGAGGTTTGCATTTACTTTCAAAACTGTTATTCATTATTAACACTTTTATTAATAGTGGAACAATTTTATACTGACCCACAGTAGAGAAATATGCTTTTGGTTGCTCTCAAAGTGCCCAGAAATGTGGTGGATTTCATATACTCTCAATTTTGGACATGTTCTCCAGATGCATTCCTTTATCTGGTTTATTATGATGCATTAAAAAAAGTCTGGACTCTCCTTTATCATATTTGTCCATATCCTATCTCTAACTAATTTAAAAATGTTTAGGCTTGACAGGAAAAAAAAGCTTGTTTGAACTATAATAGGTTGTTTTCCAATATCTGGGTAACATGAAGTGTTAAGTGGGACTTTCCACTGAGAGTCAGGGAAGTGATCTGCATAGATTTCAGCTAAATAACATTAATTTATTATGTTTTCCTTCTTTGTCACCTAGCCATGGAGTTAAAAAAAAGGAGAGGTGACTTTCTCCCTGTACCTTAGCTTTAAGTACTTTAAAAAAATGAGACCAAAGGGCAGACCAACTAACCAAGCAACATCTTGATAAACTTCAAAGTAAGAGATATGTGACCAATGACTGTGTGTCTATATATATGGTACAATGTCCCTACAGAGATGGAGATGTTTCATCTCAATTCTGTCTCCAAGGCAACTCCTCTTTTTTTTCCTTTTTTTTTTGAAACTGGGATAGGCAGAAGGTAATACTGAAATCTCTTGATGAGTATATGTAGCACATAAGCAAGTGTTCATAATCCCCAAGTGGTTTGACAATATCAAGAACTATGTGTTCCCTCTCTTATTATGTTATACTGTAATTATGTTATTAGATTATACTGCTCCCTCGGTATCTTAATTTATAACTTGTTTTGATTTTTAATACCTTAGATGTTGATATGTATAAATATAGACATGGCATATTCAAGGTTCAGTTTGGGGATAAAGAAGATCATAGATCCCATAAGTTTTGTATCTGGTGTATAGCTTGATTTCTAGTTCTGTTTGACTTTTGTCAAATAAAAACATAGTCTGAATTCTGACCACCAAAATTAGCACCTTTCTACTATTATATATTGGGCATTCTTATTTAAGGCACTACACTTTAGTTTCATGCATCTCACCAAACTGTTGTGTTGTATGGAGAAGCATAGCTATCTTGTGCAGCCAAGATAGAATTAAATAGTGAAACAGTATGCATTATTATGAAGCATCTTTCTATGGGCTTTCTTGTAATGTTTTGTCATAAATTACAGTGTGCAGCTTTTTGCCAATGATATATTTCATGCAGCCCTCAGTCACATAGCATGCAACTGAACTAAAATGCAAAAGCTTAAAATAGATCTCTTATAAGATGGTAACAGACAAAGATGCCAGAAAGTTAATAAGTATTCTCTTTGGCTCTAGTCCCACATGCTGTTTAGTTCAATTCAATTCACCATGAAATCTAAAATGAATTACCCTATGTGGATGTCAGAATTGGATAGAACAAGAGTTCCATCTCTAACAATTTTTTTTTGCATTTCTCAGATTGTTCATATGCAGACTGCAAAAATCTGGACCTCCACTAAATAAGGAGAAACATAAAATATTGTGTCAGGCCTGCAGTCATATTATTTTTAGGATCTTTGGCCTGCCACACACTCTATTATTTTACTATGCTATTTCATTAGTGGGGTAATTGGAAGGGGGAATCATATGGAGTAGAATGTGTTGTTGTCAATATAAAACATTCCATTCTAGAAGCCCTAGGTCATTCTTTGTCTCCGCGCCTCTGCACCTGACTGGAACTAGATGGGTGGAAATGCCAGCATAGCAGTGGAAGATTGGGCCATGTGATGGACTTGTGGGTTTGGGGCAAGATCATGAACTTTCAACTGGGTGGGGAACCCCAGGAAGTTTTCAGATTCGGGTTTCCGCAGATGTGCCAACATATATCTCTTAATAAATTGGAACTTAGAGCAATCCTTTACCTTGGAGTCTGATTTAATTTTGGATGATATTTGGAACACTGACATATTAACTCTTTGCTATTATCTAGTGGTCATCTGAATTTTTGAAACTCATATTTACTAGCCCTAATAATAATTTTGAATTGCAGAGGCTATTCATACCTCTTTCTTGTCAAGAGATTTAGATAATGTGGGGTTTCTGGTAGAGCAGATGATCTGGAATTGTGGCTAAACATCAAATTATTAAGCTTTCTGAAGTATAAATAAACCTTAATCTATTTTTTTTCCAAAGTAGAGTGATTATTTGCTCTATGTGGATCAGAAACTTTTAAAATTGGCTCATTCTAGCCTTATTTGTTTCATTCTTAAACCATGTGATGGAATGTGCACCTAGAGAAGCATGAGGGGAAGTTTTGTCAACAGAGTTTTCCCAGAGAAAGGCTTAGGTGAAGAGACTGCATAGTCAGGCTACAACATTTTACCCTAGAATCTCTCAGGATATATGTAGTATCTTAAGAGGTTATCACTTTAATTTGGCAGGGTTTTGTCCACTAGTCTAAGAAAATAAATGATTGGACGATTAGATTTCACTGTTTTTGGGGCTTGGGCCTGACACCTCACACCTGTTCTTGTACGCCTTGCTAGAGTTAACTACAGAGGACTCTATGTCAGAAAATGAACTTGTATCAGATTAGGATTGGGTGGAGATGTTGTTTGTTCCATGTCAATTGGTCAGTATTCATTCCAGCCACAATTTAAACAGGAAGTGGGATAGTGGTGGGATTCAAAACATTTTACTACTGGTTCTGTGGGCATGGCTTGGTGTGCATGGCTTGGTGGGCATGGCAGGGGAGGGTACTGTAAAATCTCCATTCCCTCTCCACTCCAGGGGAAGGTTCCTGCAAAATCCCCATTTCCTCCTGATCAACTGGGACTCGGGAGGCAGAGAATAGATGGGGGTGGGGTCAGTCAGAGGTCGTATTTACTGGTTCTCAGAACTATTTAAAATTTCTACTACCAGTTCTCCAGAACCTGCTGAATACCACCTCTGAAGTAATATGCAGGATTGATTTGGCCATCAAAGAGTTTTATGGTGTCCAATAATATCATGTAAAGTAACAAACAGGTGGGTAGCATGGAGATTCTCTTGTTGAAAATATGTAAAATGATGGTAGAAGCAACCCTGGCAAATAAAGCAATCATTCAAAGAGCTGGAGTTCAAATGAAGGTCAAATGTTTTTATTGGGTTTCCTCCTACTGATGATTGACAGCATCTGGATTAGGAAATGACTTCCATTGGACAGTGTCTAGTCGAGTTAGATTCTTAATTTTTTTTTCTTTATTAGATTTACAGCCATCTCCTCTGTCTTTCTCAAAGTCACTCAGGATGAGTATCAGTAAGCAAATGCAGATAAAGTTGTACAGTAACTAATATATAAAAATAAAATTGCAAACAAAAATAAACACTTTTAGTTTATGTTGTGGGAAGAAACATATGTTCAGTTATGGTCAGGAACTGGTGATAGGGCACTCTGACACCTTCCAATGTCCTGCTGAACAGATGTCAGGAGAAAGAAAGCACAGATGGCTATCTGTGGAAATGCAGTTAGAATTTCTCCTGATCTGGTCTCATGTATCAAGGCATATGGAAGAATAAGGGAAAAGTACCTTTCATCCAGTACTCTTGGAATGCTCCTATTGGTAACAACTCTGAGCTCATGACAATCAACTTTGAAGCTTGGGGTAAGGGTAAGAAGGGATGTGGCATTAATACTCACCCCCAAATTGGAGTGCCTTCACTGCTCTCCAAATAGATTAGAAATACAGAATGTTAAGTTCCATATCTTCAGCTTTACTGGCAAATCAACAAAAATTGCTTTCCTTGTGTTAATTATTAGGGTTATGCATGCTTTTTTATGAGTTTGAAAGCAAAGGTAGTGTTGCTTTAAGACTATATAAAGGAATAAAAACCTGAAAAGGTACTATTTTATGAATAGCAATGAACTGTGTGCCCATGATGACCAAATAACTATCAGTGAATATCTCATTGTTTATATCTGTTACAGGATTTTAAAAAAAGCTTAACTCTGAAATGCTGCATATACAGCATGCAGATACAAGTTAGGTTTTTGTGTCACAGTTGTATGTTTATAAGAAAGTGTTTAATTTCTCCAAGTTATGTTTCAATGTTCAAAATAATGATTACAACTAGTGTTAGCTGAAATACTACTATGGTAGAAGAATTCTAACATCATTGCAACTGTTCCAAATGGATATGATTTAAAAACCGACATTTAATACAATATAGTATCCATTGCTAGATGGCATCATAGCTTTCAAGGCACTATGGCCACATACTGTAGGTGGTTTACATTGGAATGTTTTATTGGTGCTTCAAGATAATAAGCTCTCTTTAATGTAGAAATGTAAGAGTACCTATTATAAACCCTTCTTGTAAGCACATTATCCTAACATTCATCCACCCTTAAAACATCAAGAAATATGTCTGTCTGTCTGTCTGTCTGTCTGTCTGTCAGTGGTGGGTTTCAAAAATTTTTGAACCTCTTCTGTAGGTGTGGCCTGCTTTGTGGGAGTGGCTTGCTGACCATGTGACCAGATGGGAGTGGCTTGGCAGTCATGTGACTAGTGGGCGTGGCCAACTTATAAAATGTGGTGAAACTCACTTAACAACGCTCTTGCTTAGCAACCAAAATGTTGGCTCAGAAACTCTGGCATTTGAAGCACGCAAGTCTTAAAGTTGTTAAGTTACAAGACCCTTGCACCCCTAACCCTTTAGAAAAAATACCCAAGGAGTGTTCAAACTTGACAGCTTTAAGACTTGTGGACCAACTCCCAGAATTCCTCCTTCAGTCATGTTGCCTCAGGAACTCTGGCATTGAAGTGTGCAAGTCTTAAAGCTGTCAAGTTACAAGACCCTTGCACCCCTAACCCTTTAGAAAAAAATTCTCAGGGGTGTTCAAACTTGACAGCTTTAAGACTTGTGGACTTCAACTCCCAGAATTCCTCCTCGCTCTTCATCTTGATGATGGGCGGATGGGCGGGGGAAGGAGCTGGAACCGGTTCTAAACGGCACTGTAGATTTCTGGAACCTCTTCTATAGAAGAGGTTAGAACTGGCAGGAACCCAGCCCTGGTTTGTGTGTGTGTGTGTGTGTGTGTGTGTGTGTGTAAATATACATATGTATATTTATGTGTATATATTGTGTGTGGGTGAATGTATTCAAAATTTAATACATACATACATACATACATACATAATCATATTCCATTTTGAATATATTTTGTAAAAAATAGTCTAGATTGATATTATATGGTACAAATTCCCAATATCAACTTATATTTAATTATAATGTTACAAAGAATGCATATGTCTATGATCAGTCTTGCATCATTCTACTACCTCCATTAATCTGCAGCCTTCTGCCATGCTTCTGTAAAATCCCAGGGGGAAAGTCCTCTTATTGAACTATTTTAGCATGAACAGCTAGTGAAACTTTTAGAATGAAAAAAAAAATGAAAGCATGCTGGCAGTACATCAATTATAAAAATAAACCAAACTAAAGAAATTATCAAGCATTCTGAGAAGTCATGGGGCAAAACATTAATTGAAAAGGGAAGGTGCTGACCACTGAAAAAGCCATGAAAGGTGGCTGGATATCTTTAGTGAGGAAAAAGAGAGTCCTACTAAATTTAATAGATGTATTTTGGTGTTTCAGACTTCACTGGTAGAAACCAAAAGGAAATTAAATGTCATGTTAAACTATGTATCTGTCTTTTTCCGTCTCTATATCTGTTTTTATTTACAATATGTCTGTCTGTCTGTCTGTCTGTCTCTCCTCCATCATCATCATCATCATCATCATCATCATCATCATCATCATTATCATCATCATCACCATCATCATCATCATCATCATCATCTCCCTTTCTCTCTCTCTGTAAATATACTGTATATCTGAAATAGGTCTTCAATATCTGTAGGGTTAAGGAATACAATTTACCAACTCTTCTATTTCTCACTTGTGAATCCTTTTTGGATTCTGTGTTGGATGGCATCTGCACTGAATGTTGATCATGAGCCATTGAAGGAGGAAAAACTTTTCGTTGTGAATTTTAAAAGGCCTATGTTCCATTGTTACCAAGTGCTGCACAATGTTGAAGGCAGATGATCCTTGCTGGGGGATGCTTGCTTAAATTTAGACCCATTAACTTATTTTCCTAAGTTTAGTCTTCAGCCTATTGTCCTGCTGAATTTTCAAAGATTCTCCTGTATGTATCTACTTTGAAGAAGAACTTACGTCATCCATGTTGCAACCCATGCATGGCTCAAGTACTTGACTGCTCTGTAAATGCAATTTTTCAGCTACACTCTCCATGATCACTACAACTTCTTATCTACATTAAATCAATCTGTATGTCATATTTAGAATGACTTTGGTGACACCAATAAAAAATACATTGAGGCTCCTAAACAGAACTACAGAAATGTATTGTTTCTTTTAAGGACTGTGTACTGGTATTCTCAGAAGTACAAGACATGTTTCACTCTCGTGTCCAGGACCTCTTTAATATTATTTTCTGGTAGAAGAGATGGTAGCTCAACTAGTCTAACCTTCCAGTAAGTTAATGGGAACTCTTTTAATTTAAAGCCATTTTATATGGTTTCAGACCAGTGGTTGTCACTTAGCCAGCTATTAAATGTTTTGAATGGCAACTTCTTCCTAGGAATTGAGGGGAGTATTTTTTCTTTTCAAGTGTTATCTGATTCTAATGCAAAATGAAATGATCTTCCCATTAAATTCAGAGAGTGCTTCTGTCAACAGCTATCAAACCCTCCTTTTGTCTGGACATTTTTCAAATTACTTGTATTACTAGTTGTCCTGGGGGATACCAAATGATATTTTCTTATTATGTTTGCTCATCATTTTTATTGCATATCGTCTAATTTTAAAGTATTTTGAGATTTTCCATGAGCCTAAAGAGCAGTAAATGAATGAAGAAAGAAGAAACCTCAGAGACTAAAACATATGAAAAATGGTTGCAGGATCTGGGTATGTCTAGTTTAATGAAAAGAAGGACTAGGGAAGACATGATAGCAGTCTTCCAATATCTCAGGGGTTGCCACAAAGAAGAGGGAGTCAAGCTATTCTCCGGCACCTGAGAGTAGAACAAGAAGCAATGAGTAGAAACTAATCAAGGAGAGAAGCAGCTTAGAACTGAGGAGAAATTTCCTGACAGTTAGAACAATTAATCAGTGGAACAGCTTCCCTCCATAAGTTGTGAATGCTCCAACACTGGAAGTATTTAAGAAGATGTTAGCCATTTGTCTGAAACGGTATAAGGTTTCCTGCCTAGGCAGGGGATTGGACTAGAAGACCTCCAAGGCCCCTTCCAACTCTGCTATTGTATTGTATTGAATCTAAGATTTTCATTCTGCTAAATATGCTCTTGAACAATAGGGTCTCTGTCTTTGTTTCCTACTCACTTTTATTGGTGCTAGAACTATAATGATGTAAGTTTGGAAAATGGAGGTGGCATTTAATAATTTGCAGGTTGAAGCTAGATAACCTCTTGAAGAAACATGATTCCAGTTGATGAGCATCCAGTGTACTTTAATATCCACATACCCTCTCCATGTTAGTCATGGTGAGGATATGTGGATATTATTTTGCATCCATTATGAATAGACAGCAAAAATCCAAACCCCATTGCACATACATAGTCAAGCTTTTATAGTACTAAGAAGATATTTTAAATGCAAGTTGAGTCTTCTCCTTAACATTCTGTTGTCTATGTTCAAACTGTACAGTAAAGCTAGAAGTCTTTAGATTGAGTCTCATCAATAGTTTGCTCCCAGCATGATCTAACTTCTGCTATTTACGCCATGGTGAGATCCATATGGCGTAATGGAAGGTTTACAAAGCATTTCTGTCCCCTAGTGAACATCCTCAGTGGTATCCAGTTGTGAAATAACCTTCCCAAGCATGTTCATCAGAGGACCAAGGAATGTTTTCTCATTTTCCAAAGCCTTTTAGTGGTACATGTGGGATTATATACAGATTTGGTTGTGCTTTTCATTTTGGCAGAGAATAGAAAACAATGCAACTTCATGTCCAGGGCAGCTAAGCTAAAATCTCCAGAGACTTAGTTGTGTTCTTTTTTTGCTCATCTTTCAGTGGGAAATAAAGACTCCAACACAGTTTGAATTTAGCATGTCAGTCTATTAGCATTATTTTTGTTGCATTATACTGGCTAACAAACAATTGGTCAAGTTGTATGCCAATGTGACTTGTAGCTTTGAATTTTTTGGACTAGCGCTGACTATATTCAAAGAATTTGAAACCATCTTCTACTATGAATTCCCAGGTAGAGTGTATGTACAGTATATATATATTCAAATTAAAGTAACACGAAACTATATATTACATGCAAAATGCACCCACATAATGATTATACAGCATCATTCCCTAAGTGAGCTATAGTATGTTCATAGTATGCAAAACCATTGCATACAAAATAGAAATCTGTGGGCAAATTGCAGTCTGTGGTTCCAGTTTGCTGACGTCTGCAAATGGTAGGAAGAACAGCATAAGTTGCTGATCAGTATTAAAGCAGGTGCAGGTGGGCAATTAACAGTGAATGCATTGGATTAGCAAAATGGGGGGGGCACTCTCTGAGAGGAAAGTAAAAGAGAACTGACGTAAAATGGGATGGAATGAGGGAGGAAATGGTAGGCAATTAACTAAATAATATTGGAAGCTTCTGTTGAAACATAGTAGGTGTTGTAAGACTTGAAAACCGTAACTGATAATTATTTTCCTTAGAAAAACCTTACTGCTTAAAAACTTCAGCAATATGAAAGGGATAGTTTCTTGTGTTAATTACTGTCCAGAAATATTGTTGTCTGGTTTGGGGAAAACAAATGAAACATTTGAATTCCGATCTCAGTTTGGCTCCCTCTGTTTCTTTATGATAGTGATTTAAATAGAACACAGAATTCATTTGTAGAATTCTATTTTATTATTTCATTGAGAAGTAAGGCAAACAGTGGGTCAGTGACTTGCTTCATGGGGGGAAAATAGTTTTCCTATTTACCTTTGAAAGGCATTGTTTAGCCATAAGCTATGCAATTTTTTCTCCTCTGAAATAGAAAAGTTTGCCAGATACATTAATCTAAGTGAACCTGTGGCTGATTTAAGATTGTCATTTGCAATTTTGTTTCCAGACAGATTTCCTGTTGTGCCCTTTGGAAAGAATTTGGGTTATTTATTATGGTCACTAACCAAGTTTCCAGGCTAATTCGTTTATCATAGATTATAAATGATAATGACTAGGTTCATTTGGCAGGCTAAACCATGCCCAAACAACGATATATGCTGTGTTTGCACAACATGTTTATCCAGGGCTAATGTGATTTATTCAATTAACCAAACTTTCAGCGTCCTGAACCATAAAACAACCAAATGGACCTTTTTTTTTACAATGAGCTCAACGTGGTTGCTTAAAACGCATTATGTTCAAAAAAGGTCACTTATTTAATGCTGTTTGAATCATAACAATGAAAGACTGGTTTAACCTACTTAAGTATTTCAGATTGAACCCAAGACAATTTTCCTGTTAAACATACTGCCTACCACTGAATTAAGGACTTTTGCAAAGGTGGGATATGAAGAGGGAACAAAGGTGTATTTAACTAGGACAGTTGAAGACTATTTTATGCTGTCTCAAAGGTTTTTCAGAACTTCCAGAAGAAGCTTCTTGGATGAGAAGCAAAATGTCCAAAGAAAAAACAAAGTCCAGTTACCTTATAAAAAAGCACCTTCGGGATAACCATGGATGCAGTGGTGGGTTTCAAATTTTTTTTGGAACCTCTTGTGTAGGTGTGGTCTGCTTTCCGGGTCCACTGGTGGAACCTCTTCTAACCGGTTCAGTAGATTTCACGAACCGGTTCTACTGAATAGGTGCGAACTGGTAGGAACCCACCTCTGCATGGATGACTAAGAATCTCCACAGATATTTTATGTTTTCTAAGTAAGAAATGGACACTCCATGAGATTCTTAAATGCCATTCTTTCATTTCTTAAAAATGGTGCCATTATTAGCATGTAAAAAATGGGGTGAGTTTTCTTCATGTTTTCAGTAAGAAAATTAAAAAAAAAACCTGGTATGAATCTTAGTTTGGTCTTAATGCACTATTATAGCCTGGTAACCTCCACCCACACTATTATAATGCAAAGAACAGCTCTATGTGAAGCTGGGATTTAACAGGGTTTCAACTGAATCAATCCTGTTGAATCAATTTGATGAATCACGTTGAATGTCTTTCAATCAATTCAATTCTTCAGTGCACATGAGCCCCCCTTTTAATTGAAGAATTTTGCAAATTGGAATTTAGTTAGATTATCAGATCAGATCTTGAGGGAAATACCTCCCATCCACCCACCTGAAAAATTTGGAAATCTTGATAACATCCACTTGTCACAGCCCTTGACTAATGACACACAAAACAACTAACAAACCACCAATTCTTCTAAACTCCTGATGGATTCTTTGCCTCTGCTTTAATCCATTCTAATACTTGGTGAGGTGCCACTTGAGATGTGCTATTCTAACTTGAACTACCTTGCTTGTAGGCTTAGCACCAGGTCCTCAATCTTTTAACATTGCCTGCCAGATTCCCGATGATCCCAGATTTCATTCATGATTAGATCATTCTTGGGGACACTTCTGAGCAATGCATTTCTGAGGTGTAAAAGCAATGAATTTAAAATCTCCAGGTAGTAAAATGGGCAGACATTTAAACCTACAGAATTTGATTTTATTCATTGTTGAAAACAGGAAAGCTCTTGGGTTACATACATGCTAATTATCTCTCCATCAATGGAAAACAAATGTTCACTTGCCTTACACATGATAGGGCTATTTATCACCTTCCTTGTATTTGCAAATCTGCTATGATGCCATGCATAGAATCTACTTAGGAACACTGCTGTAGTAATACTGGCATTTATCTTTAAACTGTTGGTAAATATTTCAGGAATCTTGTCTCTTTTGGGCTCCCCCTCCATGTCCTTTTTTAAAGGCTGTGATTTACCTTAAGAAGGACAGCTCCCATTGTATCTTTAGTTAACAATCTCAGCCATCCAGTCCTAATGCTCTGCTGAGTAGCAGGGGGTAAATTCCTATAGTGCCATTGCCCGATTGCTGCTAAGGACAGCACAGAAGGGATGCAATTGTTTGTGGTAAATCTGCCCTCTCAAATGAGGACATGCTGCTAATGAGGCAATGTTTGGGAGGAGAACTTCATTAGTCACTTGCTATTCTCCCCAGGGCTTACAGTGAAGTTGGAATAATCGGGCTGATGTCTGATTACCTTCCATGGAAGCTTATCAAAGTGAGATCCAACCTAGCATTAAGGAGAACGTTCCTATGAGTGAGAACAATTAATCAGTGGAATGTCTTGCCTGCAGTTGTGGGTGCTCCATCACTGGAGGTTGTAAGAAAAGGTTGTAAGAACCATTTATCCAGAATGATATAGGGTTTCTCTTGCTTGGGCAGGTGGTGGGACTAGAACAATGGTTCCCAACTTTTACAGCTTGGTGACCTGGCAATGGGGTGGTGGTGGTGGAAATGGAACTGCCTGCCACTCTTGTAAGTTAAGCTGTGCACCAACCCATCACTTATGCAAGCTACATGTGTGTGCACCGACAATCATCTGGCACGGCCCAGTTCCAAATGGGCCATGGCCTGGGGGTTGGGGACCCTGGACTAGAAGTCATCCAAGGTCCCTTCAGCTCTGTTATTCTGTATGTCTCAGTTTTGCATGTGACAAAATGTGGATTAAAGTTATTGCATTGTTTGAGGGGAGGAAGATTATAATAAATGCTAGCCAAGAGCTTTGGATGAGTTCACCATGGACAGAAGGTGAATATACTCTGTCTTTTATTGAACAATTGTCTCTCCCATTGTAGCAATAGCACTTAGACTTATATACCACTTCATAGTGCTTTTACAGCCCTCTCTATGCAGTTTACAGAATCAGCATATTGCCCCCAACAATCTGGGTCTTCATTTTACCCACCTCAGAAGGATGGAAGACTGAGTCAACCTTGGACTGGTGAGATTTGAACTGCTGAATTGCAGTACTGCACTCGAACTACTGTGCCATCTCGGCTCTTGTTTACAAATGTCCCATCTTTCAGTTGCATTACAAGGGAATTTCTCCTGGAAGTTGCTTCCTACTCCCAGGTATAATATTACTGTCACCACCAAGGAGGAATTCTTGAAAAAAAAATCATTAAAAAACATCACCTGTCTGAATAAATTGTCCACTTGATTGTTCTGTCCACCAATTTGGTGGAAATTTTTGAAGTCATTAGTGTCCAGGTCTAATTAATTTACTGCAGTTTGTCCTTCATTTATTTAAAAGCCAATAGGGTGATCAATTAAGAGATTAGGGCTGTTGTCTATCAAAACTCTTGCCAAGATAGTACTGCCTTAATGTTTGTGGGCATTATACGATACCCAGGTTTAAAAATAGACACCTTCATCTATCTATTCAAATTTAATTAAGTCAAATTATTTATTACAGATCAATGACCCAGTCTAAACAAAAACTATGAATTAGGGCTAGAAGATAGAAGAAGAAAATAAAATGCATAAGATAAAAGATTTGTAATCATTCTTGCACTCTTTTGGTGTCAGCAATATATATTTTATAATCTGGGAAAAAAAATAACTATGCAATGGCTAGAGTTACATGGGTATCTCGATAGTAAGAATTGCATTTAAAATTCTTCAGTCCATCCCAGAAATGGAATTAGAAAATGTGCTAGGAGCTCTTTGCATATGTCAGTATAGAAATTGCAATATAACCGGATGTGATTTCTTGTTTCCATATTACCCGTATTAGTGGGGCATAGCCTTTCTGCCTATGGAATTTTGCAAAACGTTCCCTTCAGCTCTGCTGAAGTTATAATATTGAATTGTACTAATGTAAATGCTTCTCAAAATTTATTGTTTGTGTTGATCTAGGTACAATGTTGCCTTAAACTGTCTCCCAATTGTACCCTAGACGAGCATTTACTGTACTTTGATTGTAATTTTATATCAAGGATCCTTTCCTTAAGCACTGCCATTACTTGATCTTGTCCCATGGGCATGAAAAACCTAATTTATATCCTTTTTTTATTTCTCAGTTTGGAATTTCCAGAATCATGCTTATCGCTTAATGTCAGATCTTGAGCTTGAAAGTAAACCTTTAGCCAATATTTAAATGTGCACAGCCATGCTCCTGTTTTGATTTTTCTAAGTCCTGCTTCCAGCCACAAGGCAGCATTAGGCACACATTTTGGATGCTGGAACGGCTTTCTTAAGGATTCTGATTACATCCTTTCCAAATTCTGTTAATTGATTTTTGGGTTTAATTGGGCTCCATATAACAGCTGGGATAATGTCTTGGCTTTAGGAAAGTTGAAGACAGATGGCATATATTGGGCACCTCTGGAGAAGAAGAAAGAAGGAATTGCTGCTGAACTCCTCTGGGCATTTGAAATAACCTAACCAGTGTGCATGTGACATTTTCCAGAGTAGTGCGGCACAGATCTCAAGAATTTGTGACTGGGGACCTGTTCTATTTTTATTTATGTCCTTCAAAAGTCCAGGACAACTTTTAAAACCACTTGCAAAATATCTTTGGTGTTTTTTTTCATAATTGATCTATAATGAATGTTCCTCGCAGAACTGGGCCAAGGCTCCCATAACCCTTCTAATTTTTATTGGCATTTGTGATAATGGAACTGCATTGTCAGCATAATGGCGTATAGATACAGGTCTGATATCCAATTTGAGAGGGGTTTGAAAATCTCCATTGTTAAAGTTACTATGTATTGTGTTGGTAATGGGGCATACAACCTTGTTTAATTGTGGAACTCATCAAATTTGCAGATGACACCAAGCTGGCAGGAATAGCCAACACTCCAGAAGATAGGCTCAATATACAGAAGGATCTTGAAAAACTTGAACATTGGGCACTATCTAATAAAATGAAATTCAATGATGAAAAGAGTACCATTCACTGCTAGTGCTTCACAGATGCTTGAAACTCTTTTGCCATATTCTGTGTTTATGATAAGATGATTATGATCCAAACATTGCCACACGTTTTATGTAACAATGTCCAAAGTGATGCAAATGTTTATACATTCCCCTGACTGCTTCCTCAAGAATAGTTGACCAACAATTGAACAAATTGTTAGGAAACTCTAAGCCAATTGCTTGATTGTTATAAATTAAATAATGGTTTTTAGATATTTTTTTCCAGTTCTCAGCATTACAAAACAATCTTTCACAAAATATAAAAGAGGAATGGAAGAGACAATTCCAGGCAAAGGTCAAGAATATGTTTAATTTCATGAAACAAGTTTATCAGGCTTTGCAGATGTCAAGTTTTTTTTATCAGCCTGGAGGAAGTTAATTCCATTTTTTCCCAAAATAGTTTAAGAGAACAGAAAGTACTGTTTGCTCTGAAAAAATATTATTTAGAACATGCCTCTCTCTTTTCTAGAAGTCTAGTAAAATATAAGAATATAAAAGAAGAAACTGCTTTCTTTTGGGGGTGTTTTTGTTTAAGGTGGGTCTCTGCATTTTTAGACTCATTCAGTGCTGCTTATTTTGTTATTAACATTCCCTCCATGTTCCTATCCTGGACCCATGTTAATTGCTTCTTTTCAAGTACAGATGCTAGTTTAGATACTGTTTAAACAGTATTACAGAGATACAGTACATAATCAGGAATTTTTGGAACAGCCTCCCACTCTTTTAAAATCATGAAATGGCTCTCAGAGTAAGCTTATTTTCTGTTCTTTGCACATCTGGATTGTCTTTGTAAGTGTATCTATATTTTAGTGTTGAGATGAGAATAAAGGCAAACCATGCTTAATCACCAGCTGTAAACTAGTCCATTGAACATTTGCAAACCTATTAGCTGTAGGTGCTGCACGTCTTCTGTTTCCTTGATCTCTTCATTGGGATTGCTATTTCATTATTTGCATTACTGAGGATTTCTATGTCTCCACCAACACACTTCAGTGTGGAGAGGATTCTTGAGAATACCACAGTCAGCCAAAAAAAAGGTGGGGGGGGACAAACAAGAAATGCATATTTGAACAAATTGACTCAGCATTGATTTCTGCCTCATTCAAGGCAGAAATGGCCAGGCTCAAATGATGGTATTTGAACATATTATACAAGGACCCAACTCTCTCATAGACCTATTAATATTGGGGAGGTAGAAGGAAAGAGAAGAGAATGACTAGCAAGGTAGAGGGACCCAGTTAAAGAAACAATGGGTGCAAAATGCAAACTATGCCTGTTTATTATTTTCATTACCAAATAGTGATTCCCAGGTAATTACTGCTGTTTTTGGAATTCTGTGAATGACAATATGACCAGCTCTGCCAAAAAAAAAACCCAAAAAAACTCTGCAGGGATTGGTCCAGAAAGTCATGGAGAACTGGATGTGATTGAATAGAAGGGAGGGAAAAAAGAGATAAATGTGAATGATCTGCTCATTATATGATCTTTTCTCCAGGAGTCTTTACTCTCCTATTCTCCCTGATCTACATCAAAATGTCTAGGGAACACTTCAAGAAAGAGGTCTTTGTATAAGGCTTTTTCAATAGCTGTTCAAACTGACTTCAGCATCAATTTGCTTTTGAAATTGTATACAATTTCTCTTTTCCCTTGGAAAAATGCAGAGAAATCATTTGTCTCATTTAGAAATTTGATAAGTTTTTTTAAAACTCTCTACAGTTGCACACAGATAATCTCAAACTTGGAAGATACTTGCAACATCAATTTAGAAGGATTTCTATCAGCCATGGTTATTGATTGTGAGAGGATTATGTTGGGTTGACTTACTGCAACACAGTTCCATCACCGTAAGTTATATTACATCATTTTCATCAGTGTGTCCATCAACTCAACACTTTCCTTCTTTAAACTCATCTGGAATCTCATTTCTTTCCTGGGGCATCGCAGATTCACCTAGAATTCATTCCCAGACAAAATAACCAAGTGGCTGTCACAATGCTCATTAATCAAACTCTGACCTCTCCTGTTCCCTCGCTGTTTCTTTTTCACTTTGATTGCCAGCCTGCTTTCCAAAAACCACTTCACTTCCATATCCACAACTATATAGTGTGTATTGTTAAAATTAAATAAATACCTACAAAAAAACCCCCATTATTAATCCTTGTCTTCAGGCTTTCAACTCAGGAATGTATGTAAACAATCAACAGGAAGTTAATTATGCCAGGTTCATTTTGACAAGTGTTTCCATTATCTCACTCTAGTTATTACTGGTTGTATAACCTCTAATTGGTTGATTAGCAATAATTGTGCAAGTGTTCTGGAATTGTCTACAACGCCTTCTAGTCCTACTAGCAACCAATCAGCTGCTAATCCGGAGATGGGCACTTCTCATGTCTTCTGGAGCGGGAAAAAGCAATTACATTTATTGAAGGAAAAGAGAAGCTATACTGTCAGAGACAGGGATGGCTGTTAGGATCTCTTTTGCATCATTTCACATGTCTAACTTATTTCATTGTTAGAACATTTTTGATGTTCAAACTTTATTCACTGTAGTGAAGGTATTTCTCCCTTCTTTCCTGTTTCCGCTATTTTGTTAATATTGTGCCAATATTGTGTTCTGCATTTTTTCAAAATACAGGGGTGGGTATTTTTTTTTTAGAAAGGCTTTTTTTTCTTCTCTGCTACCTTGCTCTAAATTTCACTGAAATATTCTAGGCAGAAGATAGGATGTTTGTACTTATCTTAATTACAGTGTGGCCAAATTCCTTTCTTCCTTCCATCCATCCCTCCATCCCTCCATATCGATCTCTATCCATCTATCCATCCATCCATCCATCCATCTTGCCATATGACCGCTTTGTGCAGCTTAAAACATTAAAACAGGGAAAATATGATTTAAAAAAATGTAAAAATGACAATAGTAAAGATAAACTGTAAACAGTAACAGAGTGGGAAGGGACCTTGGGGGATCTAGTCCAACCCCCTGCTCATGTAGGAGACCTGTACTAGGGATTTGAACTGCCAAACTGTTAACCTGTCTGATTGACAGGCTCAGTGTCTTAGCCACTGAGCCACCTAGTCAGGCTAAGGAATGAAACAATAAAAATAAACAGTGGAGTATAGTGATGTGAAATTAAAAAAAAAATGAGTGGAGGGGGGACAGGTAACCCAGGGGGGGATTGTGTTAGTCAGTCCAACAGCTACCCAGAGTGATGTACTCCCCTACTGTGTCAGAGACAGATCTTCAGGCCCTGGTGGAGGAATAGGAGGGCGAGGATAAACCTCACCCAGGGTGGGCGGGTGGGCCAGATATTCCAAAATGTTGGCAGAGAAGACTCCTCTTCTCGAGAATTGTAGAGTATTTGGTTTGGTTTGTTCTTGTACAACTTTTCCTCAGCCTTAGCATCCTGCATACAAAGAAATCCCAGGTACAATAGCTTAAGCAAAGTACTCTATTAGGGTATTGTCCAAATTATCAATCATGGCCAGTGATGGGTTTCAAAAATTGTTTGAACCTACTCTGTGGGTGTGGCCTCCTTTGTGGGAGTGGCTTGCCACCCATGTGACCGGATGGGAGTGGCTTGCCGCCCATGTGACCGGATATGAAGGTGCTGACTACACTTGTCAGAACCACCTTAAATTACCTCACACACAGCACTGGCATGCATAAGAATATGATGTAAACTTGTTTTTTAAAAGGCATCTTTGGTTTGCGTTAAAACAACTTCAACACACGCAATGTTCTGATTGCACCACAAACGCAGCAGTCATCCTTACCTTTCACAGAGGCACTGAGTTTTATAAATATGAGCATGATAGTGTAGAATAATCATATCCAAGGACCAGTGGTGGGTTTCAAAAAAATTTGGAATCTCTTCTGTAGGTGTGGCCTGCTTTCCAGGTCCACTGGTGGAACCTCTTCTAACCGGTTCGGTAGATTTGACGAACCGGTTCTACCGAATAAGTGCGAACTGGTAGGAACCCACCTCTGATCATGGCTCATCAGGCTGAATGGTGGAGAGAGAGATTACGGAAGTGAGGCATGGTGGAAGAGGAAACCTTGCAATCTATCTTGGTCACCTCACAATAATAAAGCAGTTGCAAAAACAGAACTGGAAGAAATTATGATGCATTCTGAGAGTGAAGCGATAAAGAAGATTGATATTACATCTAAAATGCTTTTTATTGTTTTAATTGTGTTTATGTTTTGGGAATTGTAAGCATCCCACCATCATTTATTGTAATGGACAGCTATAGAAATTAAATGAATAAATATGAACCAAGAAAGATTCCTGAAAGTATTTATTGAGGAAAAATATACCTAGGAAATTGAAAACCAGACTTTAATACAAGGTCTAAAAATTTATATGTCTTAACTTTGTGGTGAAATTCCAACAATAGTGAAACTGGTCTTTTTTGCAACAGTTGATGAGCACAAGTAAACGTTAAGAATGCCATTTAAGAATTGAGATTATTCTTGATACTTTGGTTATTTAGCCAAGAGGTCACTAAAATGCAGTCAGAGAATTGCCAACACAGCAGCCCGAGCTAAGTAAATGGAAAGCTTCCCAGAAACATGTCTCCTTAATAAATAGATGGCATTTAAATGTTTAATTAAAAGGTTCTATGTTTTTATTCTTTTGGGATAGTTTGCTGTCATTGGGCAGGGCATATTGGATGAAGTACATTGAAATTAAGAATGCTGTCTTGTACCAGGTAGGACATTAAATAATCATAGATTCATTAAATTACAATAGGGGGAAAAAAACACTTAGGACCTTCTTAGCAATCATTTGTAAACGACACATTAACTTCAATTCAGCCACGGGCACTGTCCTTGGTGCTGAACAGTAATGAAGGAGTCCCAAAGGTGCTATCAAAACGCAACTGGACTGTTTTGATTTTTCCTGAAGACTTTTCACTTCTCATCCAAGAAGCTTCTTGGTTCTAAACAACTGGTGGGGAATGAAAAGGATTTATATGGTTTGCAAGAGAACAGTACGAAAAATCAAGAACATCCAGTTGCCTTTTTGAAAGCATCTTTGGGACAACCAAGACCTGGATGACTGAGAAACTCCATAGGCGTTGAATGAAGGAGTTGCTCATTCTATAATGCACCATTGCCTTGTTCTGTCATGTTTCACTTTTAAAAGATGGCATTTAGCTGTTCTAGGTTGCATAGAAATGCATCTCAAAAGGACTTATGGCATTAAACAGATTAGTGAATGCCTTTGAGTTACCAAGGGTCAAGCAAACTTTATTTCTTATTTCAAATGTGCCAATAAGTAAATCTTTCTATTGAAAGTTATTTCCATAGACTGTGTCCTTCTTTTGTTCTCTAGCTATAAAAATCAGGGAAAGTGCCAAACATTCAGGGAGAAGTCACAGTGAAGTTGCAGAACTGATGCATATTTTTTCAGTTTGATGGATGTGCTACGAATTTTATAAATGAATAATTTATTTAATCAATTTATGTAGTCACCCATCTCACTAAGGCAACTCTACACAACTAACAAAAATTTAAAAATAGAATAAAAATACAATATGAAAAGTCATATCATGACCAACTAAAATAATGACTGCCACAAACACTGTATATCAACAATGTGGAATCAATTATTTTCCAGAGTCCAATGACCAGGAAAAATAGTCAGATCTTCAAAGATTTCTGAATAATGAACAGAGTTTTATGGTACATCGGAGAACATGTGCAGCTGCAGAAAGAAATCACTTTCTGAGTCCTGCTAGATAATAATCTCTAATCAACAGAACCCAGAACATTTAAGTGGTCAGTAGAGGGGGTGTGCATAAGTCCACAAACATGCCTAGCATCCCTGTCATTGTATTTTTATTCTCTTACTCTTGTTCTTGTTTTTGTTTGACAAATCCCAATAAACAAACAAACAAACATGCCCTTTCTGTCCTACTTAATGGGATGAGAACTAACTTTGGATATAAGGTGTTCCTTAAAATGCATTAAGGATTGTTTTGCTTTTTATTATTATTTACCATATTTTTCGGAGTATAAGACACACCAAGATTTTGAAGAGTCAAATTAAAAAAAAAGTGAATGCACTCTGCAAATCCCCCAAAGACAGCCTGTTTTTCACTTATTTCTGCTCTCCCCAGCACCCAGGAGCACTCTGAAAGCCTCCTAAAGGCTATGCATGGCCATTTTGGTGAAGGAGGCAGGATTTTGAGAGGCCCAAAATGCTGTATTCAGTGTATAAGATGCACCCAGATTTTCAGTCTCTTTTTTGAGGGAAAAAGGTGTGTCTTATATTCGGAAAAATACATAAATACATAAATACATAAATACATAAATACATAAATAATAATTGCTGCAGGCTACTTCCTCTGACTGCTGGCTGCCAGCAGTTCAGCAGTTTGAATCTTACCGGCTCAAGGTTGACTCAGGCTTCCATCTTTCTGAGGCCAGTAAAATGAGGACTCAGGTTGTTGCCGGCAATGTGCCGACTCTGAAAACCACTTGGAGAAGGCTGTAAAAAACTGTGAATAAGCATTGATTAGATGTGTTGAAACAAAACAATAGTACAAAATGTGCATTTGCCTGTGATATATTTAAAAGACTGTAGAAATCCTAGGAAATGTGGTGGCTCAGTGGCTTAAGATGCTGAGCTTGTCCATCAGAAAGGTTGGCAGTTTGGCAGTTCGAATCCCTAGCACCACATAACAGAGTGAGCTCCCAGTACTTGTCCCAGCTTCTGCCAACCTAGCAGTTCAAAAGCATAGAAAAATGCAAGTAGAAAAAATAGGAACTACCTTTGGTGGGAAGGTAACAGCATTCCATGCACCTTCAATGTTTAGTCATGTTGACCACATGACCACAGAGACGTTTTGGGACAATGCTTTAAAATGGAGATGAGCCCCACCCCCTAGAATCGGAAATGAGTAGAAATCCTTGGTTCACAACACTAGGTCATCTGCACCCCTCCCATAAAACACAATCCAGTCCAGATTGTGATATTATCAGATTGTCTTCTTCTTTGTAGAAGGAGCCCAGGTTTATTCTTGTAATATTTTTCACTTATTCCTTGGTGTTGGACTAAAATGATATCCTCCCAGATCACAGCTGTCCATGACCTTTGGTGCCAAGCAATTTTTGCAAAAATAACAGTGTAAACAGTGCATTGCCCAGAAAATTAATTGCTGTGCTAGAGCTTTGCAAAAACTTCTAGGGTAGTGCCAATCATCTAGAATTAAGCAAAGCAATTTTGCTTACCCCAGTCAGGTCACAGAGGGAAATCTTAAATTTACTGTTCATTACAGTCAAAATGTCAAATCTCACTCAAGTAACCCCTGTCCATCTGGTGCATTGTAAAGTGAGCCAATAATATGGATTCCTTCAGAAAACCTCAATTATTCAGATACAATTGATAGGAGAGGAAAGATGAAAGGTATCTTCTCCATCAAAAAGGGGACAAATAAATTTTAAAGTCAAGGGGAATCCAGAAAATATTTTCTCAAAAACTGCACTGCATGCCTTCATTTCTGATAATCTCCCTTGATTACTGATGATTAGTGATGAAGGCCAATGCTAAAATATATGATGTATTTGTGACCCATATTAGGCATTTTCATTTAAACTCTTGTTTATTTTCAATTTCCTCTGAAAGTTACTTGGTATGTTATGTAATTGAGTTAAAAAGCCAGTGGAGATAAGAAAAAACCCAGAAATAACTTTTTAACTGATATCAGACCCAAAATAGAGTTTTTCACGGCTTATTTTTTTCCTTTAGTTAATTTTAAAATTAAAAGTTTCCTTTTTGGAGGGTGGAGATTGAACTAAATATTAGTATAATGTTAACTGCAGTGTATCTGGTTGACCCTTCCTTCCTTCCTTCCTTCCTTCCTTCCTTCCTTCCTTCCTTCCTTCCTCCCCCCTCCCTCCCTCCCTCCCTCCCTCCCTCCCTCCCTCTCTCCCTCCTCCCTTCCTCCCTCCTTCCTTCCTTCTTTCCACAGACTTATTTTTTTCTTCTTTTAGCTGCGTTGAAAGCATTTTGGATGAAGTCATTATTCAGCAGTTTGGTTCTCTTCAGATATTTTAGACCATGAAACCTGCAGTCTTCTTGATCTTGGCCATAGTGAAGGGCATTTAGTTTCCAGTTGGTATCGTAAAGCATAATGAATCATTATTTTCACAGCTTGAATTTATGGGTGTATCTCCCAATATCTGAAAGTGGCAATGAGCAAAGATATGGCTTTGATAGATCTGTGTTTCCATTTCATCTAATCAAGATTTGTGTATCCTGAAAAAAAATTAAAAAATGAGCTTAAACTCTGTTTCTATGCTATGCAGCCTTTGGCTATGCTGCCTTTTGTGTAAAATATTCTGTTCCTTGTTTCTATTTAAAATATATATCATTTTTCAAGGTGATTTGGTGGCCTCTGCTGATTTCTTTTGATCTTGAGACATTCCAATGAAATAATAATGGGATGCTGATTGCATTAAAGATGTGGCACAACCAAGATGTAATTTTGTTCCTGTAAAGGCAAAAATAATGAATCCAACTTCCAGAGGTTAAGCTAAGGTGTCTGGAGACCGAGAATGCAGACAGAATGCAGTGGAAAGGATTGGTAGGACCTCTGTAATTTCCTTCACTTCTGTTAGATGATAATATTGACAGACAATATTTTAGTGTTATCCTTTTAAGGCAGATAAAACAAGATTCATGCCCTTGTGAATGTGGAACAAGTACGAAAAGGACAATACTTCTATGCGATAGCATGTAATATTTGAAGACAGATACCTTAATAAGGAATTGACCTTGAAAATTCTCTGAAAACAGCAATCCCTATTTGTATGCACATTTTAGAAGGGAGAGAGGGGGTTAAAAAATGTTGGGGGATTCTGGGAGTTGGAGTCTGCATGTTTTTAAATTGTTGTGGTTGAATAACAGTGATTTACATCACAGTGTTGCATGGAAATGAAGAATGGCTGGAGGCTCTTACTGTGCTTGTAGTATTTCATTCATATCCCCAATTTTTAAAAGAATGCAGTTGTGTTTCTGTCCTTAATAGAAAGTAGCCAGAGTAGAGCACCAATGTTTACAGGCTCATCCTTGGGTGCTGATTCTTCCAGGTCTAGAATCAAAGAGGTTTCCAACCCTGAACACTGCTCTGGTCAAGAATTCTCCAGAGATGAAAGTGAACATGTGTTTAGTACCTCCTGCATTAGAATATTGGTTTACTCTGCCACGGCTTGTACTCTTCTAATGTGTAAAAAAAAAAAGAAGGGGGGGGGTATTTGTTTTCTTAACTGAAAATGCATCAGGAAAATGTATGTCTGTTTAACATCTATCTATTGAACATAAATATAAATATTGCACATAATGCTATCACTAGTTCCACATTTCTGAGTGCCAGTGTGTGTGAATTCAGATGTGTACTGCATGGTGGCTTAAGTGTTCAGTATGTGAATCTGTGTACTTATCTGTGCTTCCGATTAACTTCTACTGGCAAAGGTTGTGTGAACAGTTATTATGCTGCAAAAAGCTGGGGCTATTTTTGGTTCTTGTCAGTTTTATGTTGTTCTTTTAGAATTCTGTTCACTTCTGTTTTTGCATCCATCTGCAAAAATTGCAGATTAAACAAATTAAACAAATCTAACAACGTGTACTTGCAAGTGCATTCCAATATGGACTCTCTTTTTTATTTCATCTCGAAATTTAGGGAAATACAACATTTTCAGATAGTTCTGAGCTATGTAATAGGATCAGCATTTGAGGACGGAAAATGAATAAATTTTTCATCCATTCATGTGTCCGTCCAAACTTCTCATTTGTCAACTGTCATCACCAGCAACCTTTTAGTAAGGTATTCCCAAAAGGCACAGAGAGGAAAGATTTTTTTTTATTTAATTTAGATTTTTTTTTAAGTTAGGAAGAAAAAAAATCCTAAACTTGGGAAATAGCAACAGTTGGGCTTTATCTGGGGATTATTTCATGCAGAGAGACACACATAAACGCCCAAAACTTTTGAACAGAAAAAAAGACAAATGTGCAGGGGTTGCTAGGTATTCTTCCTTTATTAGCTGTGCGCTCCCAATTGAGTACCTTATGTTTCCTACCCTTCAAGCATAGTGATTTTGCCTGCTAAGCTTAGTTTAAGCTGATTAGAGAATTAATATCCTAGTCAGAAGAATTTTAATGGATGGCAAAGCAGCCATCAGCACATTTCATAAAAACAACAATACAAATACCACCTGCAGGTCTTAAATTATAGTTTCTTTTTAATATTGTTTTAAAATCCAGACTTTAAGCTATTTATATGGCTGTGTGAAGCATCAAAATAGTGTTTGAGTTGACAGTGTTTTGAGCAAAGTATCCTTTGGTAGATGCTTCATGAAATAGTGCAGCTTTCAGTTTCTAAAGAGCAAAGGCTGACGTACTGCTTAGTATGCTTCAGCAGATCTGGAACATTCTTCAGCAGATCCCAAGGTGCTTTTGAAGCACCTCAAAAAGAGAAATCAGCATCCTTGTACTTGGAGGCAAACAGCATTACTTCTGTTATCCAGGCATTTCAACTCACTGAAATGTGGGTGCTACTCACATGCATACTAACATGGATAGTGAGTATTCATTTCTATGGAAGCTACAGAAAATAGGCTGTAATGGACTGTTGAAGGCATTCTTTTTCTTCAAAGTCAGGTGTTTTTTGTTTTTTTTTTGTAAATTCCTTTTGTTCAAATATCCTGGGATTTGTCCTCTCATTTTTAAAAATAATGAAGAAAAGTGACTTTATAGAAGAATTGTCTGGCCTTCACAAAGTATTTCTGTTGATCCACTATTCTTAACTGTATATACTTGGCTGATGTCAGTGTCTATCACTCACAAGATACACACAAATCTCCTTGCTGATTTATAGACTTACAGCCCAAATATTTCACCTTTCATAGCACAGCACTGTTGGACAACAAAAGAAACCAAATTCTAGTAAAGGAAAGAAGTTTTATATTTTATCCAACTCATCAGCCCTGTGAACAATAGCAGCAGAATTCTGATTTAAATAGTCACCATTGATTGAAAGTTTCTTCATTATGCGGTTAAGATCCATTGAGTCAAGGTCAAATGCTACTGATTCTATCTTCTTCTTCATTGTCTCCCCCTTCTCTTTTCCTCAATCTTGCCAAGTGTAGCTGTTTGCTAGACCATCATCTGATCCCAGCACCAGCCCAAAGTATGAGAGATTCGATTTCTGGATTATTATCTCAAAAAAAAATGCTTGATCTGTTTTGTGGCTTTTCAAATTTTCAAAAACTTGTTCCATCACAACAAGTAGATGTTTATACCCCCATTTCTCCTTTGTTCTTGTTTAGCCTTTTAGTCCATTGTCCATAGCTTTTGTGCCATTTAAAGTATGGTGGGTCTTTCCTGTTCTTTCCCCTCTTTTTGGTATATATACTGTATACATACGGTACATACACACCAGTGGTGAGTTTCAAAAATTGTTCGAACCTACTCTGTGGGTGTGGCCTCCTGTGTGGGAGTGGCTTGCTGCCCATGTGACCGGATATGAAGATGCTGACGACACTTGTCAGAACCACCTTAAATTACCTCACACACAACACTGGCATGCATAAGAATATGATGTAAACTTGTTTTTTAAAAGGCATCTTTGGTTTGCGTTAAAACAACTTCAACACACACAATGTTCTGATTGCACCACAAACGCAGTAGTCATCCTTACCTTTCACAGAGGCACTGGGTTTTATAAATATGAGCATGATAGTGTAGAATAATCATATCCAAGGACCAGTGGTGGGTTTCAAATTTTTTTGGAAGTTCTTCTGTAGGTGTGGCCTTCTTTCCGGGTCCACTGGTGGAACCTTCTTCTAACCGGTTCGGTAGATTTGACGAACCGGTTCTACCGAATAGGTGTGAACTGGTAGGAACCCACCTCTGATACACACCAAATAAGTCAAATATCTAAAGAATGCAAACCCTGCTACAGAGTTGGAGGTTGAGCAGCTGAATGTTGTTTGCTTTCTCATGTTAAGGAGGAGATTGATCCTATCTGCACTTGGTGGCTTGGAATTCTCTTCTTTTCAAATATTTCATTCTGAATTTTGTGATATAATACTTGTCTAAAGAAAAAAAAGTAGCAAAATATGTAAGGGGAGAGGTGACAACAACACCAAAGGGAAGCTGGGAAGAGAAATAGTAGCAGAGATAGTAAAATTTTCTGATCAGAGCAATATACTGCAGATGCAATGCTAAGAACGAGTTATGTTTTTTAACTCTGTCTTTAACCCAAATTTGTATTTTAAGTCAGATCTAGTACTTACAAATGAATAATGATGGAGAGCATTGTCCTCCCTTGAACCAAGAAGTGTTGAAACTCTGTGATGCTTTCAGGAAATACCAAAAACTGCTAAAAACAAGCTGCATATTAAAAGGAGATGGCTGCAGGGCTTCGGTGCTTTGTAAATTCAAGGGAGGAAAATGCCATCCACCATTTTAATGAATAGGCAGCTCATTCCTATCTTGTTCTTAAGTCAGACATTCTTAACCCAGAACAGATTACCAGACCTTTTTCAATTATTACTTACTGAAAATTATGTGGACTGATAGATAAAATATTGATGCCTTTGCCCTGATTTAGGAAAACAAAGTGACCACAAATGCAGTTATCTAAAGCATGAAGGTAGTTGAAGAGCTGATACTTTTCAGTTTATACACATTAATCAACTTAAACCTACATACTGAATGAAAAATTCTTTCTAGCTGATTTAGAAAATCACATTCTACTTCGATGCTTTTAGCTCATAATGGACACAAGGACAATTTGCCTAGTCCTTTGTCTACACTACTGAAACATCACAGACAATATTGTATGTCAAGCAGGATTCTGAAATGGAGTTGAAATTAATACATATGTGCAGTTTCTACTGGAAATGCACATAATCCCCATCATCCTGTTTGTAGCCCACCAACTCTGAGATTCTCTTCTCAAAATTTGGTAGCAAATTAGCAGGTTTTCATATTCAATTATTTTTGTTTTTCTCTTTTTAAAGTAAGAGTGGAATGAAAATAGGTTGCCTTTGATAGATACATTTTCATATATTCTCTTTTGAAGGACTTTTAGGGACAAGTGATTGAAAAGGTTTTAAAAATAAAAATGAGATGACCTTTCCAAAATATTCCTATTCCGATTCCTATTCTTAAAAATCTAGAAAATAATGGGTTAGAATTTTCTCCAAACCTTCTTGTGATATCACTGCCTTTTCAGTGACATTATTTATGGATATGAAGGTGGTTATGGTGATGAGTTATGGTCCATTCTGCTCTGAAGGGCTGCAGCTGGCTTGATCTTCTTCATAAGTCTACACATAGACACTTCACAGGTCCAAAAATGATTGCTATAGAGAACTTGCTGGAGATGTTCCTTCTTTCCTGCATAGACTTCAGGACTGCACATCATAAACAATGATGTGTGTCCTTCATTCTGAAAAAAAAATGTCCCCAGATAGATTACTAATAAAGAGAAATTAAACCCTGTATAAACTTTCAGTGTCTACAGATAATCAAGTCTATGTAAAGAAATGTGATAACATCAGTAGTTCTTTAGTTTCAAAACTTGCTAGTACTATATTCTAGCAGTACCTATTAAGTCCAGTTTTTATAAGCTTGGGTATGTCTTTTTGCCTGTCCTTTATATCATATTTTTGAGTGAATTCTTAATATATTGTATTTCTTATAGTGTACTGTCTTGGAAAAAAAAAAAACATTTGTCTTAATAGCCACCCACTAGCTATGCAAACCAAAGAAGGGAAAGTGTGTGTGTGTGTGTGGAGAGACAGAAGGGGGTTCTGTTCATTTACACTTTATTAGTTACCAATTCAAATCTAGGAAAGAAAGATAATTGCAGGAGCTGATTGCCAGACATTCCCCCATATTGACTCACAGGGAAAAAGAGAAAAAGAGAATGGAAGCTGAAATTACAACATGGTTCTCTGGAGAATATTAATGAAACAGGTTTTTAATGTGATCCACCTTACTTTTTATCAAGTTGAGTTAATAAAAAAAGGTACAATTCTGGTAATTTTGTGCAAAATTAGATTTTTCCCAGAATAATTATAACTTGGTGTTCACTTTGTGAACTAATGAAAGTCCTGCACCTTTTGGGGAGGGGAGTCAGGATAAACCTGTAAGTGAAAAATATGCCTTTGGGCTATGAAAACTCATAGCCAAATGTAATTTTGTTTGCTAAAACTTTCATGTGCAATATTCTTGAAATATTGGTTTGCTAAAAGAATATTACATTTTAAGAGCGTATATCTGGAGATGAATGCTCTGTCCTCCAATATTAATTATGTTGATTTTCATCCCAGCTTATCCACGAACATCTGGATGGTTAATTGCATGTACTTAGCTCATTCATCAGTTCAATAACCCTTCCAAGTGTCTAGCCTAATTTCATAAAGAATCCAGCCAAGAACATTGAATGAACTGAGACTGAAATGAAGTCTTTTGAAATCATCTCTAACAGAATATAAGAGTTTCTTTGTAAAAGGATTTTGTTTATGATGTAGGATTTGCCCAAACATTGTCCAGGAGCATTCCCTGATTTTACAAGTATTTCACATACCCCGATATGTAAAATGGAATAATATCAGAATCATCCATCTTTGTTGGGTTCCAGTAGACTAGGCTAAAACAGAGCTGGATACTTTATGGTTCAACAAATTATTATACTCCAGCCAAAGTCTTTGCATGTTATATAAACTTAGTCATCCTGTTATGTGTCAGTACATATGGTTCATTCATTGGACACAAATGTACTGTATTATATGTACATAGTTTACCTGGATTTAGCATGTTTGGCCCCAATCTTTTTACATTGCCTTTTTGTTGAGAAGTACACATGGGAAGGAGTAGCAATTCTATTTCTGATTTCCATCACACAAATTAACATTACTGGTAGCATCGACAGGAAATGGGACATATAAGTCCAAAGCACCTGAAGGCAGAACAAGAAGCAATAGATGGTTTGTTCTCAAGGAGAGAACCAACCTAGAAGTAAGGAGAAATTTCCTGGCAGCTAGAACAATTAGAATAATTAAGAAATTGAACAATTTGCCTTCAGAGGTTGTGGGTGCTCCAATACTGGAAGTTTTAAAGAAGATATTTGTCTAAATAGAGTTTCCTAGAGAGAAATAGAGACCAGATGGCGTAAGTAGTCAGGACCCTGGTCTCAGGCTGTTGTCGCTAAATGCCAGGTCTGTTGTCCATAAAGCTCCTCTCGTCCGGGACTTAATTTTAGACGAGAGGGCAGACCTGGCATGTATTACTGAGACCTGGCTGGGCCCAGAGGGAGGAGTCCCCCTTGTAGAGCTGTGCCCAGAAGGATTTCAGGTGCTGCATCAGCCGAGAGCCCAGGGAAGGGGTGGGGGTGTGGCCGCTGTTATCCGGGAGTCGTTAGTTCCTCGTAGGGTCCCTGCTCCGGAGATTGTCGGGTGTGAGTCTTTGCTGTTAAAGTTGGACCTCAAGGGTCAAGTGGGTTTGCTGCTAACGTACCTGCCTCCCAACAGCATTGCAGCAGCCCTCCCCTCGCTCCTCGAGTCGGTAGCCGAGCTGGCAGTTGAGTTCCCTAGGTTGATGGTCCTGGGGGACTTTAATTTGCCATCGCTCGGTGAAAACTCTGATGGGGCGCAGGAGTTCATGGCTTCCATGACAGCCATGGGCTTGACCCAAGTAATTCGAGGCCCAACCCACTCAGCGGGACACATGCTTGACCTCGTATTTCTCTCGGAGCAGTGGATTTATGATCTTGGTCTGAGGGGGAGCGACATCATACCCCTGTCGTGGTCAGACCATTGCCTACTGAGGCTCGACTTCCGGAGGCCAAACCCCCACTGTAGGGAGGAGGAACCGACCAGGTGGTTCCGCCCCAGGCGTCTTATGGAGCCATCAAGGTTCCAGACAGAGCTTGGGGTTATTCCTGACACTTTCGCCCACAGTCCGGTGGAGACTCTGGCTGCTGCGTGGCACTTGGCAGCGTCAGAGGCCCTCGACCGGATTGCGCCACTGCGGCTCCTCCGAGGCGGCGGATCCCGGAGACCCCCTTGGTTTACCGAGGAGCTCCGGGAGATGAAGCGCCGGAGGAGATGCCTAGAGCACCGTTGGAGGTCCGATAAGTCCGAATCGAACCGAGCAATGGTAACCACCTGCACCAGGGAATATACTAGGGCACTTAGGGCAGCAAAAAGATCGCACATAGCCACCCTGGTTGCATCCGCTGAGTCCCGTCCAGCCGCCCTGTTCAGGATAACCCGCTCCCTACTGAACAAAAGGGAGACGGGGGAACCCCTGCAGGGCAGAGCTGAAGAATATGCCCAATTCTTAGCGGACAAAATTGCTCGGTTTCGGTCGGACTTGGACTCCACACCTGCAGTTCCAGCCGAGGCACAGGGGGATCAAGTAGAACAGCTCTGGGTTGAGTTTCAGGACGTTACCCCCGGGGATGTGGACAAGGCCATGAGAGCTGTAAGTTCCTCCACCTGTGCTCTGGATCCGTGTCCCTCATGGCTGGTTGTTAACTGCAGTGAGGTGACACGAGGCTGGATCCAGGCGGTTGTAACCGCCTCCCTTCGGGAGGGGAACTTCCCCGCCGCACTGAAAGCGGCGGTGGTGAGACCCCTCCTGAAGAAACCATCCTTGGATCCAGCTGTTCTTAACAGCTATCGCCCGGTCTCCAACCTTCCCTTCCTGGGGAAGGTTGTTGAGAAGGTGGTGGCCTTCCAGCTCCAACGGTCCTTGGAGGAAGCAAACTATCTAGACCCCTTCCAGTCAGGCTTCAGACCCGGTTACAGCACAGAAACCGCTTTGGTCGCATTGATGGATGATCTTTGGAGAGCCAGAGATGAAGGACATCCCTCCATCCTGGTCCTCCTTGACCTCTCAGCGGCTTTCGATACCATCGACCATGGTATCCTTCTGCGACGACTGCGGGAGGTGGGAGTGGGAGGCACCGTGCTACGGTGGTTCTCCTCCTACCTCTCGGACAGGTCGCAGTCGGTGTTAGTGGGAGGGGAGAGATCGTCCCCAAGGCCCCTAAATTATGGGGTGCCGCAGGGTTCGGTCTTATCCCCCCTACTATTCAACATCTACATGAAACCGCTGGGAGAGATCATCCGCAGGCACGGGATTAGATACCATCAATACGCGGACGATACTCAACTGTATCTGTCCGCCCCGTGCCAAATCAATGAAGCGGTTGACGTGATGGGCCGGGGTCTTGAAGCCGTTATGGACTGGATGAGGGTTAACAAGCTTGTGCTCAACCCAGAAAAGACCGAGTGGCTGTTGTGTTTTCCTCCCAAAGATTTGGCCAATATTCCAACTCTCAGGCTGGGGGGTCAAATTTTACACCCCTCAGAGAGGGTCCGCAACTTGGGAGTCCTCCTGGATCCACAGCTGTCATTCGACCACCATTTAACGGCTGTGACCAGGGGGGCATTCGCCCAGGTACGCCTGGTGCGCCAGTTGCGACCCTACCTGAACCGGGAGGCCCTCACAACAGTCACTCGGGCCCTTGTGACCTCTACGCTGGAATACTGCAATGTGCTCTACATGGGGCTGCCCTTGAGGAGCATCCGGCGACTTCAGCTAGTGCAGAACGCGGCCGCGCGAGTGATCGCGGGTGCACCCCGATTCACCCGCATAACACCCATCCTCCGCGAGCTGCGCTGGCTACCTGTCGATCTCCGGATGCGCTTCAAGGTGCTATTAATCACCCATAAAGCCCTACATGGCAGTGGATCTGGATACTTGAGAGACCGCCTTCTGCCAATTACCTCCCTACGACCTATAAGATCCCATAGACTAGGCCTCCTCCGTATTCCATCGGCCAGCCAGTGTCGGCTGGCAACTACAAGGAGGAGGGCCTTCTCAGCAGTAGCCCCGACCCTTTGGAACGAGCTCCCCGTGGAGATTCGTACCCTCTCCACCGTCCGAGCCTTCCGCATAGCCTTGAAGAACTGGCTCGCCCGTCAGGCCTGGGGATAAGAATCGCTACCCCGCCCGAATGATGAATGTATGTTGTTTACTATTTTATTATATGTTGTTGTCTTAATGTTGTATTCCCCACTCCCTGGTTTTCTGTGAGCCGCCCTGAGTCCCCTCAGGGAAAAGGGCGGCCTACAAATGCTAATAAACCTAAACCTAAACCTAAACCTATTTGAGCAGGAGGTTGGACTAGAAGACCTCCAAGATCCCTTTCAGCTCTCTTATCCTGTTAAGCATCAGTAGAAAAGTTATACTGGATCAGACCAACAGCCTATTCAGTGCAGCATTTTGTTTATATATAGAAGAAATCAAGCATCTCTATGTGTCTCTAAAAAGTCCACCCACACAATATAATTGTGATCTTTACTGAGGTATTCTTAAGAACCACTTTTTGAGATTCATATAGTATCTGATTTTGAATATCTTATCATCCTGATTACTATCTCTTGATGAGCTACGTGGCTCTTCAGCCATGTTTTTTTTTACTAGATTTCATACTTAAGGTCAAACTACATGTTAAATTAATTATTTAGTAAACAGCTGACTTTCTGGGCATGAAACGTGGAGAAATAAAATAGTATCCTTTCACTCAACTAAATAGACTAAGTGAAACAAGTACCACATCAGCTGCTGAAATATAATCTAATCATCTTGCATAGCTTTACCACCATATCTTCATTCAGTAGGAGCCAGGTAATAATTATGTTTTTGGGAGATGAAACATGACAGCAAATAAATAAATTGATTTTAATATAGTTCTCCAGATATCTATACATGCTCATGCATTGCTATGATTAGAAGATCAAGTTGTTTGATGTATGTGAATGTAGTTCACAAAATTATGAAACCATAGCCCACAAATTAAATTATATTTGATGTTAGGCAAATCCAGGTGTATTTTTTTTAAATTTAAGCAGTATTCCCCATAGCCCACTTTATCACATCCAAATTTGAGTCCAGGGACAATGCAAAAGTTATGAAATAATTCTCTTCCACTACCATATGAGAGAAAGATCTCCCATAAGTAATATTTAAATTCATAATTACATCTGACAACCATTAATATTTGAAAAGTCCAATGGCTTTCTGCTAAGAAAACATAAACATTCAGCCCTTGCTCATATGTTGACATTTTTAATGAAATCTTTATTTTGATCTTTTCTGAACGTAGAAACCACCCTCATTGTACTGAAATGGAAATTGACCTATAATTCTTTCTAGCTGCCTTCCAGAGATTCATAGGAATCAACCAGGTTTATGTTAATCCAGAATTGAGGAATGCTGACAAACGTAATCTCATATTACCAAAACAGAGACTATATTTCCTTGATAAATAAAGAAGAACCAACTTTTAATGGATTTCTAACATTTCTAACATCACAGTTGAACACCAAATTGTTGTTGCTGTTCTTAAGTGTGTTTTGCCCCATTTTATGACCTTCCCGGCCCTAGCTGTTAAGTGAATCAGGGCAGTTGTTAGTCACATGGTTGTTAAGTGAATCTGGATTCCCCAATGATTTTGGTCATCAGGAAGTCACAAGAGATGATCACATGACCCCAGGACACCGAAACCAACATAAATATGAGTAAGTTGCCAAACTTTGAACATGTGACCATGGGGATGCTGCAACAGTTGCAGGTGTGAAAAACATACATACAATAACACAACACGCAGCCATTAATATCTAAACTGCTGGCAACAAATACTTAAATATTTACAAAATGTGAGGGGGGTGTACTCACTTCTGTGATATACTCTTGGCCACTTTTTCCAGTGCCATTGTAACAGTCACTAAATGAACTGTTCTAAGTGGAGGTCTACTTGTAATAAGCTAGCAATAGCAATAGCAATAGCAGTTCAACTTATATACCGCTTCATAGGGCTTTCAGCCGTCTCTAAGCGGTTTACAGAGTCAGCATATCGCCCCCACAGTCTGGGTCCTCATTTTACCCACCTCGGAAGGATGGAAGGCTGAGTCAACCTTGAGCCGGTGAGATTAGAACTGCTGAACTGCAGATAGCAGTCAGCTGAAGTGGCCTGCAGTACTGCATCCTAACCACTGCGCCACCTCGGCTCCTGGTCAGCTAGTCCTGATAACAACAGAATCATGATAATGTGATAAGTATGTACAGGTTGGTGAAAAACTAGCGGGGAAGAAGTTTTAATATAAATATAAATTTAACATAAAACTTCTTCCCCCTTAGTTCTTATTGCACAAGGATAAATAACTAATTGTAATTGGGAAATGCAATTTTGAAATCAGTGAAAACCTTAATTCACTGAATTAAACCCACTGAATTCAGGGTACTCAATTTCTTTGTATCTCTACCTAGTATTCCCAGTACCCAACATATTGGTTCTTTTAGGCTACATTTACAACTACATTTTACTTTCTTTCCCTAATTACTATTCCCAAAATGCCCCCCCCCATTTTTTTTATCTCTTAAACCAGCCTGTTATTCAATACCTCTTACCACTAGCTTTCCCAATATCTATCTAATGCATTATACACACAGCAGTATCAAATGTTGTTTCTTCCTTCTTCCATTCTTCACATTGCTTTTACCCAGGGTGCATAATCAGCTCAGTCCAGGATTTTATTTATTTTATTTTATTTTATTTTTAAAATCCTATTGCCTTCGGTTATATGTAGCAACACAGATTGTTCAAGTAATGCATTCAAGAAAAAGAAAAATTCCATATTTTCAGGAAATGAAGTTCCATTAGGATATTCATTTCTGCAAATAATATATAAAACAAGGATTGATTTCCCTGAGGTATGGAACTGCTCATTCTATCAGATGACAGCGCACTGGATCCATTAAAAATTTAGAATGAATCATCTGCTTTGGTCTGATATCCTTTAACTTGCTTGGCCAGGCATTATCTAGATCTTTTCAGATTGTCAGTATAGCCAGCATGGGATGGTTTGAAGGTATTGCAGCTAATTTTTGCATCTAATAGCAATCAGTCCTACCAGATTTGCTTCCTACCTGCCATCTGTCAGGAAGTGTTAGATCAGGATTAATAGCATATATATTTCCTGGAAGAAATACACACAAACGCCAGGCAAGTAAAAACATCATTTTTTAAAAAAAGAAAGGTTGGTACTCATGTCATTTCTAAACTTTCATTGCTATTTAAAATGTGTCTAAGTCAGCTATAAGTATTCTCTGAGTGGTTTGCATAAAAGACACAAAACAATAAATCCAATAATAAGCCAATGCACTAAGTTCTCAATTGCTCCTAGATCTCAGCCCCAATCATGGTATATTCAGATAAATACTTAAATAAATAATTTGGTCTTTAGAACTTTCTTGAAAGCAGACTCCAAGGGATTTAATGAGTTAAAGCACCAAAAACAGAAGACGCTAAAAAAAAAACCAACCCAAAATGTAGAGTATTGTTTAAGGATTGTCCCATTCCACCTTTTCATGGGGCTATCCAAAATGTGCCGTCTTCCATTCATTGAGGCTACGGTGGTGCAGTGGTTAGAGGGCAGTACTGCAGGCTACTTCTGCTGATCACTGGCTGCCAGCAATTTGGCAGATCGAATCTCACCAGGCTCAAGGTTGACTCAGCCTTCCATTCTTCTGAGATCGATAAAATGAGGACCCAGATTGTTGGGGGCAATAGGCTGACTGTGTAAACTGCTTAGAGAGGGCTGTAAAGTACTATGAAGCAGTATATAAGTCTAAGTGCTATTGCATTCAGCTCTTCATGGGATGGAGAATGAAGAGATAACATACTTTCCTTTAGAGGAACTGGTTGAAATAAATATTGCTAGTTTTATGCATGAGGGAAAAAATAGTTATTAACTCAAAGATGGGAATGAAAATGGGAAGAAACTGATGTGGTTTTCTTTTCTGCATATATTCATGCTTACTAAATGTCTGAATTCATGCAAACAGATAACTACAGTGAGACTTACAGGATGTCCTTGATGTACAACCAGAATTGAGGCCTGTGGTCATAGGCCATGCTGGTCATTAAGCAGGTTACCATGTGACTGTGCTCAATTTTGTCTTTTTTGCAATGGTTGTATAGCAAACACAGTGGTCGTTAAGCAGATCCATTGTTTGCATTGAGGATTTTTGCAGAAAACAGGAAGTAAATGGCAGTTTTGGGGAAAAAACCATGACCACAAAATGCTGTAAAATGGTTAGAAATGTGGAACAATTGCTGTGCACCCAAGATTCAATCACATGACTGCAGGGGATGGGGCCTGGTCATCTTAACTTTGAATCCAGGTCATAAGTAGTTCCAGGGATAACTTCAGAAGGTCAGTAAGCAACCAATCATAAGTTGAAGATTACCTGTGTTATCTTCATTTATACCCTGCAGATGTTGTTGAAATCTAATTCCTGACAGCTCCAGCCAGCATAATCAATATTGAGGGATGTTAAAAGAATGTTATGAGCCTCGGTGGTGCAGTGGTTAGAATGCAGTACTGCAGGCTACTTCTGCTGACTGCTGGCTGACTGCAATTTGGCAGTTCAAATCTCACCAGGCTCAAGGTTGACTCAACCTTCCAGCCTTCCAAAGGGGGTAAAATGAGGATCCAGATTGTTGGGGGCAAGAGTCTCACTCTGTAAACTGATTAGAGAGGGCTGTAAAGCACTGTAAAGTGAAATATATGGTAAGACTAAGTGGTGTTGCTATTTCTTATGTTGTTCAACAACATCAGGAACAGGAAAGGCTCTGTATATATTCCACTAGGGAAACATAATTCATTGCTTTATTCTCCTGTTTAAATCAGATTTCTTCCATTACTCATGCAGCTTTTTTTTGCGCAGAGCAGCTGATGTGACTGTGCCACAATTCTGATGAGAATAGAAACAGTTCTGTTAATTTTCTAAAAAAAAACAAAACTGTTATTTTAAGAGATGACATGTATAATCCTTGCACCAAAAATATTTTTTCCCAAGAATTGATTTAGAGGAAAAGAGGCTCAGAAATAGCATTTAAAAAAAAAAATACAATTCCTACAATAGTATGTTCAGGTGGCAAAATAATGGATTTTCTATCACATTTGATCCAATAGCTGCTGGCAAAATAACTGACCTCCCACTCTATCAAGGACATTGCAAGGGACAGATAAGGTAATAAGTGCTTCACATAACTGCATTGTTGTTTCTACTTTGTTGTTCCACTGGTAGTCAAGAGTGGCAGCTCCCATATCAGTTGCTGTTCTCCATATCTCCATATCATCTTTTCTGACATAAAGAATGGGACATGATTATGAAACGGGATCATTTCTGAAAGTGCTTTTATCTTCAGGTTTTCAGTATATTTACTAGTTTCATGCATGCATTCATCCATTTCTGGCTAAAATGGTGAAGAATCCCATCACTCGTGACAATACTAATCTTGGAGTTCACACAATGTGATAAGGTTCATGCAAGACATGCCACGTAAACTCAGGTATTGAGATTGACCTAGCAATCCAAATTCTTCCAGTGTAGTACTGTTAGAAGGAGAAAACAAATTGGAGATATGCATGGGAAAAATATACAAGGAACAGGAAACAGGCTAATAGGAGTGGAAGAAAACAGGAAGGGGAAGTCAAAAGGACCCGGCAAAAACATTGATGGTTGGAGGTCCAATCAAGAAACCGGATTAAGAAATGATATTTAAGCTTCCCTTGATTTCTCTTCAAGTCCCTCCCTTTCATTGGTATTATTGAGTGGCTGAAGACAAATCATAATAGCAGGATATGTCTCGCTTGTTGTTGTTGTTGTTGTTGTTGTTAAATGGTGATAAATCACCTTCAATTTAAGTCTACATATGTCCACAAGCTTCTCTATTTTTTTGTGTCTTTGCAATTTAACTAATGAAGTCTATTATGGGAAAGAACATACAAAGGAAAACATATGTAGGAAAATTCGTATTCATGAACTGTTTCCTGTCTTCAGACATCTATGAATACATTTGCTGTTGAATTTACAAGTTCTGGTCACTGTTTTTGTTTATCAACATCAAATGGTGAAGCACAAACAAAACAAAACAGTTGCTAATTCCTTATGTTTTTTTTTTTAATGTTTTGTTCTGCTATTTAATGCATGTTCACCACTGTCTGAACCTATATGTTTTCCAAAGCTGCTGTAAAGAGTGGATTGAGATTCTGCAGCCAGAGTTAATTGGTTGCTTGAATGTAATTCAGCAGGTCGTCTCTATGTTATGTTCTGTGTTATATTTTAATTCTAGTAATCCATCTTAAGCGTTCAGGAAAGCATGACAAATAGGAATCCAACTGAGCCAATGGACAGATGTTCCAGATCTTGCAAATGTTTTGACAATGGCCCATGTGAGAATTGGAGTATATGATGGCAACCATGTCCATGATCACAGCTGCCACAAAAGATTCAGCTGGAATCATGGATGAAGATGTAATGCCAGTAGGAACCTAAGTATTCTGTGAATGGGTGCATAGAAGGAGTGAAGCAGTTCTAGAGAACGCCAGCAGAGAAGTGAAGCTTAGGTAGTCAGCCATTCCGATGCACTCATGGTAAGAATTATATGGAACTTTCAGTTTCCTGGGGTTTTGGTTTATAAAATCTGCAGTAGCGAATATTGTAGCAGCTGCTGCTTTTGTGTATTAATGATTTGGTTCACTGTGAAGTTTTTATCCCCATTGTCATGTCCCTATGAATACAATTGATGTTCAGTTGTAAAAACAGAAAACAAAATGTAGAAAGGATCGGTAGCAAGTTCTCCTCTCAACCTTTCAGTTATCTCATGCATGTACATCCACAGAGACTCATCTACTGAGACAATTTTTCTACAGGCTCCCCATTAGATTCACAAAGGTTTTATTTAATGGCAAAGGGAAATCTACTGTCATTAGCAATGTGCAGGTTCCTGTACGTCTTTTCCATGTCCTTACTACCTAAGATAATTCAGTTCCTGTAATGGTATGACAGGGACATCAGATGCTGCCAGGGAACAGTCAAATAAGAGAAGGCATAACTAGAAGCTGCATAATGGATAGAGAAAGAGCCTTTAAGTTCTTAGGATATGGGAGGTTTGTACTTTCAAACTTGCAATATTTTTTTAATGTAGCCTTACCATCAGGGGTGGAATTGAAAAATGTTAGCAACCGGTTCTCTGCCCAGTTGCTGGGTGGTGTGGCCATGGTGGGCATGGCCTACTTGGCCTCTTGAAGCAAGGCGGGTGGGGGGGTTTCCACCTTCCCCAGGCTCTGGAGGCTTTTCTGGAGCCTCTGGGAGGGAAAAAATGGCCTCCCCTGGCTCTGGAGGCCCTCCAGAGGATGGAAATGGGTCAATTTCCAGACTTCTGGGAGGCCCATTTTTTGCCCTCCTAGAGCCTCCACCCAGGTCCTACACTTACCTGGCATGATGAACATGGAGACTCCTAGGAGGGGTGAGGCAGGATGGGCGGGGCCAGCCAGTGTCCTTGCAACCAGGTGCAAAATTAACACCTAGTTCGCCTGAACCTGTGCAAATCGGCTGAATCCTGCTTACATTGAAGTTAAATTAGCTCATTTGGTGTGTTTCTTGTATGGTCTACCTGGGAAGACTGACAGTTCCTTCTAAATTCTCAGCAAATTATTTTTAAAACTGCCCTGAAAATCCACAATTATTGTATTTTTCTATGTTTCTATACTATGTCTGTCAGTATCCTAACCTACTCTAATTTATGTACCATATTTGTAACATATGCTTTTTCTCCTGATTGTGACTTTTGCTGACATAATCTAATTTTTATGCAACTGTTGCCAAATATTTCATTTCCTCTGACTGGTACTGATGAACACAGATCCATTAACAGATATTTGTTAATTAGAGAATCTGAACATTCTGAACTAAAACAATGCAAATTTAACATCTATCTGTCCTTTCAAGATTTCAATGGGTTCAGGTAATAACTCTCAAGTTGTGGTCAAAAATGAGCTTGTTATTATTGCTATTCCAGTATGTAATTAAACTGGTATAATTGCTAGAATAAGCTAACATAAATATAACATAATAAGCTAAAGTAGAAAGTTAGAGCCACTTTTCTTACCAGATGGTTGCAATTTGCACAGAAAAAAAATATCTTCACAAAGGAAGTAACATTGTCAAAGGAATTAATTCAAATTTCTTTAAAAAATGTTATGAAATAAATATGGGAAGGCCTCTCAAAATATAAATCAGACTTGGAGTTATATTCCTCTTAACTGTGTTTGTCTTTACCTAAATACTCAGGACAATTCTGAATCATCTATCTAAATCTTCTTTCATCTACATCATAATAGGAATTGCTTCACATTTACTATTTGAGAATGATTTTTGGAAATTCCCAATATTTATGGTAAGGGTAAAGGTTCCCCTTGCACATATGTGCTAGTCGTCCCCGACTCTAGGGAGTGATGCTCATCTCCCTTTCAAAGCCAAAGAGCCAGCGTTGTCCGAAGATGTCTCCATGGTCATGTGGTTGGCATGACTAAATGCTGAATGCACATGGAACACTATTACCTTCCCATCAAATAAGGTTCCTATTTTTTAACTTGCATTTTTAACGTACTTTCGAACTGCTAAGTTGGCAGAAGCTGGAACAAGTAATGGGAGCTCACTCCATTATGTGGTGCTAGGGATTCGGACTGCTGTACTGCTGACCTTTCTTTATGGATAAGCTCAGCGTCATAGCCACTGAGTCACCATGTTCCCAATCTTTACAGTTTTCTAAATTGGTATTCTGAGCTGGTGGTATCAAGTCCAATTTATTGCAAATATAACTAGATGAGATCACAAACTCTTATATTAAGATTAGGCAGATATGTACAGCCCAAAATGTAAGGCATACCACTGTTTTCTACATCAGAGCATGTCAGATTATATATTTAACATGGTGAAGCAGTAGGGATGAAATTTAAAAAAAGGAACAGCAGCAAAATATATAGTGGAAGATTCACGGATTTAAGTTCAGGTTTAAGTCCAAATACATACAGTAGGTGTGCAAAAAGTGTCAAAACAGCACCTGTGATTGTGAGATTGAAGACATGCTCCACTTTATGTCTGTCAGATAGTGGATCACTCACAAAAGGAAATTGGGCTTTTAGGACATTGTTTCTGCCTCCATCTTGACTTTTTTGACCTCTGAAATATCTCTTTTCTCACCTGGTAAGTCTGTCTTGGTTTTCCCCACATTTCTTTTTTCAAGCTTATATCTATCCTTCCCACCCTATGTATGAAGATAATTTTTTTTTATAATTCATCAAAAAAAATTGCTCACTTAATATAGAAACAGCTAGATAGATGAGGATCTACTTATGTTGATGGATGCATGTTAAATATATATACCAGATGATGAGAAAACATTAAAGAAGCAAAAGGAAGCTTAGAACCTGTCAGTTTGGGTAAAAGTCAGAGACAAATGAGAGGACCATTTGTCAATGAAAACTCAATCATCCAGATCAAAGGTGTGGAAGGTTGAATCAGGGCACCTGGACCAATTTTTGTTAATTAGATACTTTTGTTGCTCAACCCAGCAACTTCATCAGTCAGAGCAAAATAAGTTAGGCAGAGAGTCATCACAATGTACCAACTCTTGCCACACCAACTTCAGAGATTTCTCCCCAAAATGGATTGTAATATGTTGATAAAGACTCCAATCATCCAAGCCAAAGGTGTCTTAAAGGTTGAATCATGGCAACTGGACCAAACCTTGTTAATCTGAGACATTTCATCCATTTCTCTTTCTAACTCTAGAATCTGTCACCCTTGAAAGAGATTTTTTGAGCAATGTGAAAAGCGGGGCATTCGGCACTACCATTGGTAGGTGTTCTGACCCCCTCCTCCATCCAGTAATGAAAGCCGAGACAAGGGTAAAATGGAATGTCCTTTAATAACAAGACCAGAATCTCGGTGGCTGAAAGCCAAATAAACAAACAGATAAGGACCTTGGCAGCAAGTCCGACAAACCTTGGCAGCAATTCAGACTAATTCTGGCAGCAATCCAGCCTGCCAAGTTAGTTTCTCTTAGTCCAAGTGTTGACTTCTGCAAGAAGGGCGTGGCACAAACAGTCTCTTTTATAGTCTGGAGAGGAGCTTAATGACCATCAGATGAGCGTAATTACCTCCTGTAATTACAGTAGTTGTTCTTGACGCTGAGTATCCCTTTGACGGCATGCATCCCAGAACAATTCACTGTTGGTTTCTGGATCACTCTTTCTTGTCTCCTCCCCACTGATCCAAGGCTCAGGCGCCACCTGGTGGCCAACCAGTCTCTCTGCGCCCTGCTCGGAGTCGGACCCTGTCCAGTGTCCTCCACATCCTCCAGGACCAACTCATAGGGCCTCTCGCTGTCAGAGTCTGGTGGCAGCTCCAACGGCTCTTGCTGGGCCACAACAGGTAGATAAAAGTTTCATAACCAAAAGAAAGAAAAACGAAGTGAGTTTTTGAAAACAAATTGTGAGTTTTTGAAAAACAAAAACAAACAAGCAGGGGGTTGGACTAGAAGACCTCCAAGGTCCCTTCCAACTCTGCTATTGTATTTGCAAATGAGTCTAAAGAGCAGTTTTCTGAAATAAAGGGCTGAGCTTTATGACAAAGGATGTATGATAACAGTAGGTTTAATTGATTTCAGCGGCTGTAATTCTGCAGAAGCCACTTATTCTGTTTTTCTTGTAATTTAATCTCATTGTACCATTGAATTGGTGAACCTGGC